>NW_026561305.1:572554-654144 GCF_028858705.1 Grus americana
CCTGTTATTCATGAAAACCTCCAGGAAAGCTCCTCAAATACAGCTTTGACTTCTGCCCAGGACCTGTGACAAGGGGAAAAAAAATAATAAATAAGGCAACATTAATAAAGCAGGAGGTTTCTATTAAGTCTGAGGGACTGGACACGCTGGCTTTCTTGATGCTGAAATCCTCTAGTGCGAGCTAAATCTCATACACTTCATTTCCCAATCTTTCCTTCAATATATTTTAAGAGAGCATTGCTAGTAGCAGAGTAAATAATGCCCTAACTGCAAACGTGGGGTCTGCAGGGTGGTGTGGGGTCAGCCTATGGCTGTGACATTCTCCACTTGCTCTGCTTGTGGTCTCAGCCCTCACTCCGTAATCAGGGGTTGAGCTTGAAGAGGTTTTAATTAGCCGCGAATACAAATAACAAGCAATTCCTTGGAGCTGGGGAAGGAATGGGTGAGCTAACGTTATGGAGATGTTGCACTGAGTCACAAAATAGGCAAATCAACGAGCTCTGTAACCGACACCACTATATTCCTCTCACCCTGGCTTTTTAACGAGTAAGATTGGGGTGTAAAATTCTGATTCGCATTATACGAGCAACCCATATTCTCTAAAGTTGAGTATTTACCTTTTTAATCCTTTTTGGCCCTCTATTTTCAATGGGTATTATTTTGTCTTACCGGATTTGTTCCAGGTCTAAGGATAATTCTTATGGGTTCCGCTCTTCTGGATCTACCCGGGACCTCATTAGCCCATACCAAAGGTGTCGCTGCATTCTTCACCTCCTCGGGAATTCCTTTGTTAGTCTTCGGTTGTTCCTGCCACATCAAAACTCTTGCCTCGATGGCTTGAGATTCAGGGATTAATAATTGAACTTCCCCATCTTTAAAGGTGATCTGCATTTCGAATTTACTCCATAGGTGCCGTCCCAAGAGTGGTATAGGACATTCAGGCATATATAAAAATTGGTGAGTTACCCATTGTTTTCCGAGCTTAAAATTTAAAGGATGGGAAAAGGCACGCTGTTCCGCTTTCCCTGTGGCACTCACAACGTTTACTGTATCATCGCTCAATTGTCTTTGATAAGTATTTAACAGAATAAGTCACCCCAGTATCTACAAGAAAATCTATTTTCCATTTCCCCAGCTCTACTGTAGCCAGGGTTCTGCTGGGGAGGTTTCCCCCGGTCCCCTTCAGGACTTAGTTCAGGGGAACTGACGTGGAAAGGGAGCTGCTTCTTGTTCGTATGGTGCCTCCTCCAGAACCTCTGCACTGACAGGAATAGGACCCCTAAAACGGTCCTTACTCTTTCCAATGTCCCAGTTCTTTCCAATAGGCACACTGATGATCTCCTAAGGTATCCCTGGTTTTTTGTGCTGGAGGGGCCTCGCCTCTCCCCCCATAGTATTGCCGTCCTCCCCTGAAGTTGCTGTTTGCTGACGCTCCCTGCAGTGCAGCTCTCAGGTTTCCCTCTCTTTCCCTGTCTCTCCGTGCCTGTCTGCGCTCTCCTTCGTTTTCTCCTTGCTCTTCTCTAATTTCCTTCTCTTGCTCCCTGTTATCAAAACCCAGCCATGCAACCTCCAACATCTCTCAGTAATTCCAAATCCTCCTCCTCATCACGCCCGCACTTCAAAGCCCGTTGCCCCGTACTACAAGCAGAGCAACACCTTCACAGCCTCCTGCTGCCTTTTCCTGCTTTTCTAATGCTGATGCCAGGGGGTCTTGCAGGGTAAACCCACAGTCCTTCAGCCACTCAGGATGATTTCACAGGGTGAAATACACATCAACATAAGGTACCTCATGCCATTTCTTCTCCCTTCTACAAAACAACATCAATTGTAACATTGTCCTTTTATTCCCAATTTTTATTCTTGGGCCATTTTTCCTGATCATCCAATTTATCCATCGGTCACCAGTGATGATAATATTTTATCAGAGTTCTCTTATCTGTTACACCTCCCGGTGAACCTTCTGTTTCTTGCCAGTGTCTCAGTATGCATCCTAATGGACTCTTCTTCAAGATTCATCCGCTCTGATCGCTTCTCATTTTACTCGTTTAAATGTCTCTCTTGCCAACCACAAACAATCTTTACTATTTCGGTAGCACGCTCCTTCTTTTCCCAAGGGGTCCACACTTGACACTTACTTAGCACACTCTACGGCTGTCCCAGATTGCATTCACAATCTCTGTTTATACCATAAACATTCAAAAAGAATTATTGGTTTACACTATTTTTCAGGTTGTAAAAGGCAATATTCTGGTTCCCACATTTACCAACAAGTCTACTTCAGGGGCTGCACCATTCAGATTTTAGTTAGTCTTTTAACACGGCAATAAAGGACATCCAAACTTACACGTCAATGCTACTATTAATCTAAGCTAATTACCCACAATATTGGGCCCCCTTTATCAGGTTTCCTCAAACTTTGTGTCTTTTTTCTAGTTCCTACCCAAGGACTGTTCCCCTATTTATGGCTTCTCTTATCCCGTTTCTACATTCCAACTCTTTTACTAATTGTTTTCTTTCGTACTGGAGCATGAGAGAGGCGAAGCCTGAGTTTGTGGGGCCTGACTCAAGTGTTGCCAAGTTATACGTTCTGTTTTAAAATTCTTCTAGGCTAATTAGTTTCCCTTATTCATTCCTTTTTGAAAATCAGAGGCTGTGTTTACCTTGCCGTGGAGTAAAAAAGTCACACAAGTGCCTTGGTACCAAGAAGCCACCTCAGCATAGTTGTGGGGTTCTCCTCTGCATAACTTCACCTGCTTCCTAGTAGACACGGTGCTGCCCAAGCTCGGGGGTTTCCAGTGCTCAACCCAGCTTGGCCTGAGCCACATCAGGAGTTTCTACCCTGTGCGGCAAGAATTTCAGAAACTTAGGACAAAGCGTTCCGTCCCTGCTGTTCTGCTCACACATACCTTGGTGTAAGAGAGATTTGTAATTGGCAAGAAAAGAGTTCCTTGTTGATTTGAGAAATCTCCAAGTGACCCACAGAGAACCCAGTCATCTGGAGGGTACGTCCCTACTGAGCACGTGGCCCGTGGACTGAGCTGCGAGATAGGGAAGCTCCTGATGTCGGCTTCAAAGCAAGCCTCCTCCATCTGGTTTTGCTCCAGGTGGCTGCTTGGTTGCCATTTGTTTTCAAAAGACACTAGCACTGGGAATTCAGCTTGGGGGCTTGGAGAGGGAGAGAAGAAGCAAGCATGTCTTTCCCAAGGGCAACTGCTTGGTGCTGGGAAGGACGCCCCTCTGTAGCAGCGTCAGCGTAGCTTCCGGGTGATGCAAAGCTGAGAGGATCTCCCAAGTCAGTGCTGCAGGAACGTGGCAGTTTGAGGACCGACCGTGTTACAGCTCTTCTTTTGCGTATCACTGTTGCTCAGGCAGGGTGAGAGCTTTGGTTTCCATTCCTGTTATCTCCAGGAGGAGAGGGCCATGGGAACCACCGCTGCTTATGCAGTTCTGTGCAAAACAAGTCTGTGGCATGAGAAGAAAGATTTGGAAGACTTTTTTACTGCCTTCCAAATGATTTTGCACACTCAAGTGAAAGAAAATCATCTCAGTTACTGAGACTGAATTAACTTTTTATTTTCCCTCTCCTTCAGGCCCATCTGAGGTAAATGGAAGAACAAATTGTATGGGGGACATTTGGGAGTTGAGGGGGTGTAGATGTGAGATGGGTTTTTTTTTCTTTTAATCGCTTTAAGACTTGAGTTACAGTAAGCCAGTTTCTCATCTGCTCTGCCAGTCAGCACAGTAAGCTTATCTGAACATCCCACTATTAGTCCAACTGAGTTACATGAACGTCACATTTGCAGTCGGTGCTTCCATTTCATTGGACTGTTTTACTGTTTTACAGCATAGCTCTGCTCTGAAAATGTTAGAGACTATAGCTAAACACTGAGAGAAGCTAATGGATGCTGTGTGCTTTTTTCCAACTTAAAGAGCATGGACAAGTTCAGAAATTTTTGATAGAGATGATAGGAAGATGAATTAAGAACATAAATGAATTCAGGTGGAATTTCTCTGTATCTGCTAAAATGCTGCCTTTCTTCTTCCCCTTGAGGTATAGTCCATTTAGCGGAAGACTGTTCTCTAAGTACTGGAGACCTTGAGCATGAATGGTATCTTCTGTATGGGGGTGCCCTTGCCCTTGAACGGTGATAACCATCTGACCTTGACCTGCAACGACTGTTACGACTTTTCCCTTCGCCTCTTCTTGGATACAGTGGTGATTGCGAGTGGGAACGAGAGTGGGAACGACTAAATGAGTGAGAGCAGGAGGCAGTGTGGGAGAAGCACTGCAGGGAGACTTGGACCTTAGAGAAACCCAAACAAACCGACAAAAACAATAGAGGAAGTTAATTCAAACCAGTCACTGGGCTGGGAAAGAAGGCCTAAATCTTGGGGGACCTCAAGTCTGGTGGCCTCCTGGAGAAGAAACAATTACCGTGAGAGATTTGGTGCTTCTAGAGAGCAGTGCCTGCCTGGAGTCTGGTCCTCAAAAACCTTTGGAGAAAGGTATGTTGTGAAGGAGCAGCAAAAGAGCTTGCTAGTGACTCCCACAAAAGGAACTCACTCGGGGGGGAAGACTGCTGCCCCTGCCCGGTTTTGGTTGGGAGGTGTCTGCAGGAATTGTGGGCTGGCTGGTGTCAGGTGTTTCAAAGGTGCTATGCGGCCACAGCACCACTTTGCATGGCAGAAGGTGCCGTGGTAACTTTTGGTAGACTGATGATAGGGGTGAGACAGACCAGCTGTTGGATGCATATTTGGCCTTTCCCAGGTCTAGAGCAGCAGCAGCAGCAGCAGCAAGGTGTAAGGCATGACAGCTTGGGAACGACTGCTCTGAGTTCTGCGTCAGGTTTTGCCACCAGGAGCATCTCCTGACACTTGTCTCACCCCTGCCTCAGCATCCAGGGCCACCTTGGCCCCAAGTGTCACTGAATGGACAGGCAGCCTTTGTGCCGGGTACCGGTGCAAGGCTGGGAAGTGGCAGTAACTGCTGCCCCTAGTCCTGCCCCAAATTCAGCCTCATGGCTATTCCCTGTGTCTCGCAGGTCCTTTGCAATCTACAGCACGTGGGCAAGCAGCCTGAAGCACAACGCCCGATGCACAAAGCCTGGCTGTCTTCCTGCCGCCACTGGAGTCCCTTCCTGCGAGTGAGCTGCTCGCCCTCTTCTTTCTCTGCTCTGGATCTGCCACGAACTGAAGGGCCACTGGAGCTGGGGGGTCGACAGCCCTGATTGACCATTCCAGAGGTAAGGAGAGAAAGTGACCGTCCGAGGGTTTCATGGGGATGGGGTAGCAGAGCTAAAGATACAAACAGGTTTCCTCTGATTTCCAATATAACCTACAAGTAATCCACAGAACATAAGATCATCCTTTCAGCTCTGGCTAATAAGAAAGCCTTGTCACCTCTTGATCGTCTGCTGCCATTTTTTCCCCCTTTTCTCCTGGCAAAACTTGTCAAATTCACTTTCCTCTAAACTGTTTGTGGTTTTGGTCAATCTGCTTGCTCTGAGGAATCTATTTCATGGACAAACTCTAACCAGTTCTGCTCAGCATGAAACTCGGGAGTCAAGAGCGCAGCCTGGCAACTGGTGACAACCCACTGACTTCAGTGCTAGAAAACTATTTTCTTGGACTTCACGCTTTTCCTATGCAACAGTGTGGTGGGTGGACCCTGGCTGGGGGCCAGGTGCCCACCAGAGCCGCTCTATCATGTCCCTTGTTCACCAGACAGGGGAGAGAAAAAGTATAGCAAAAAGCTTCTGGGTCGAGATAAGGACAGGGAGAGATCACTCACTAATTATCGTCACGAGCAAAACAGACTGAACTTAGAGAGGAAATTCATCTAACTTCTTACTAAGCGAAACAGAGGAGAGGAATGAGAAATAAAGTCAAATCTGAAAACACCTGCCCCCACCCCTCCCATCTTCCCGGGCTCAACTTCACTCCCGGCTTCAACCTCCGCCCCCCCTCAGCAGCACAGGGGGACGTGGAATGGGGGTTACGGTCAGTTCATCACACGTTGTTTCTGCCGCTTCTTCCTACTCAGGGGGAGGACTCCTCTCATTGTTCCCCTCCTCCAGCATGGAGGAGTCCCTTTCACGGGAGACAGTCCTTCACCAACTGCTCCAATGTGAGTCTCTCCCACGGGGTGCAGACCTTCAGGAGCAGACTGCTCCAGCGTGGGTCCCCCACGGGGTCACAAGTCCTGCCAGCAAACCTGCTCTGGCGTGGGCTCCTCTCTCCACGGGTCCACAGGTCCTGCCAGGAGCTTGCTCCACTGTGGGCTTCCCACGGGGCCACAGCCTCCTTCAGGTGCCTCCCCCTGCTCCAGCATGAGGTCCTCCACGGGCTGCAGGTGGAATCTCTACACCCCCTCATCCTTCCTCCATGGGCTGCAGGGGGACAGCCTGCTTCACCATGGTGTCTGCAGAGTTTCTACATCTTCTCACTCCTCTTTCCGGCTGCAAAAGCTCCCTCTCTAACTGTTTTTTTCCTTTTTAAATATGTTATCACGGAGGTGCTGATGGGCTTGGCCTTGGCCAGTGGTGGGTCCATCTTGGAGCCGGTTGGCATTGGCTCTGTCAGACACAGGGGAAGCTTCCGGCAGCTTCTCACAGAAGCCACCCCTGTAGACCGCCCCCCCGCCCCCCCCCCCCAGCTACCAAAACCTTCCCATGCAAACCCAACACAAGGGTGCTGGAAGAACTGTGCCCGGCACACTTTGCCCACCTTCCTCTTCACTCTCCCCGTGGATCTTAATGCAGAAGGAGCTTTTTGAAACCAAAATTATCCTGCTCTTCCCAGGGTACGTTCCCAAAGTGTCTTCCTGAAGATAATCTGTCCGCTAGCAGAGCCCTGGCATGGATGTTGCTATTCTGGTCCCTGCAGTAACAGGAACTGTTTGGCATGACTTGTCAGGACCTGCTTCATCCCAGACATGAGATCACAGTCTCATTTTTTATTGATAAATAAATACATTTCTTCCAGGGCTGGAGCCATGATGGAAGCATAACTGAAGGCTTCCTGAGTCTGCCGGCAGCCCGAGACCTCCTTGGTGCTGGGCAGGGGGAGAAGGTGCTGCAGGAGAGGATGGAATGTGTTGTCAGGCCAGACCTCCAGACCTGTCTGGAGGTGTTTGAGATCTTGGGCTCTTCCTCCAGCGCTGGTCTACTTGGGACAGGAACGGGCAGCAGTGCCGCACTGCCAGGCACTGGGACTGTGGTCCCTGTGTGTCCCTTTGCAGTGCCCAGTGCCTGATCAAGGGGAGAGAAAGGGCATTAGATAAGACTTGAAAGTGTGGGGGATTTTTTTTGATATGAAGGCACCACTAAGGAAAGCTATATCTTTTTTTTTCTCCAAAGAAAAAAAAGGAGAGACTAAATGGGAGCACATCAACACATGCAAACCACAGCCTAGGGCACTGTGCACAAACATCAGCAGGCGTGCCAGGCAAGATGTAAATGAAATGTGGGCCCTGGTTTGCACAGAAAAACCCACAAGGGCAGAAAAGGGGGAGGGGGGGAGAAAAAGAGATACTGGGAAAAGAAAGTGCTACAGCAAAGTCAGGAGACCAGAAGGAAAAAACCAGGAACCAGTACAATAACAGGGAAAAAAAACCCCAAAGCAACAAAAACCCCAACAGACTAAGAGAAAGCAAGAGGAAGAGAAGCCATTGCAAAGGATTATTGTTCTCGCCTGTTTTTTTTGTTTCCTGGATGGGGTTTCCATTCCTCCCCTGGAAGGTGCTGCCCCTTCAGAGCAGAACAGGGTACAGGAGCATCCCTTAAAGCCGAGTTAAACTGCCGTCAGGAGCCCCTGGCTGATTTTGCAATGCAGGGGGCACTCGCACGTCCCCTTCCATGGGTCGAGTGGAGCCCGGACACAGTTACCAAAGTACCAAAGAAGAGAGAGGGAAAGCATTTTCACTGTTACTTTCATTTGTGTATTTATTTATTTTTTACTTGTCCAACCTTGAAAAGAACGAACGAGACAGCTAGAAGGGGCCTTAATGCTGAAGGCCAGCACTCCTTCCTGGCAGGCCTGTGGTGGTCTGCCTCTCCAGAGGAGCGGCTGTCTCTTACATCTTTGCTTGACACACTGCTGTTCTTCGTGTGCCGCTGTGGAGCGTCTGGCTTCCTCTGCAGCCTCCCGTCGGGCAGCCTTCTCGTCTCCAGGCCGAAGAGACCCCGTCTCCAGGCCCCAGGGACCTCGGTGGCCCGCTGAGGGACTTCTCCTGGCGCAGCGGCTGAAGCTGTGACGCCATGTTGTCTTGTCCCCTTTTCTCGGGGCTCAGTGCAGAAGAGATGACACCCCTTCAGAAGGGGTGAGGGGTAGGGCAGAGGACGGGGGACGGGAAGGAAGCCTGCAGGCCGGCCAGGCGCGGAGGGTCAGCCTCCCGGCTAGCGCCGAGCGCGGAGGCAGGGCCGGCGGTAGGGCGCTGGCCGGATGACCCTACGGCACCGCGTCGATGGTGGTGTGGAGGGGAGCCCTGGCACGATGTTGTGGTGCCAGGGGAGCCATCCTGGAGGTGGATCCACCTCCATCGGCTCCTCCTCGTCTTCAGGTGGATCCACCTCCATTGGCTCTGCACCATCAGCTACGTGGAAGAGGACCGCGTAGCTGATGGTGCCTCCCCTCTGACGCAGCCTCTTCCTCCACGCCTCCTGCAGCTGCTTCTGTGGGCGCCCACACAGAGGTGAGCGCCCGCTCGCTTTGCCTCTTTGACTCTTCATCCTTCCAACTAGTGGAGAGTCTGAGGACTCGAAAGCTCAGTGAATGTGGGACAAGTGCTGGGGGGCCAGTATTTATAGGGTCCGGAACAGAATGTGGTGAGGTAGCTTGTGACATCAGGAGGCCACTGTGATGGCTATGCAAATCTGCTGCCATTTTTCACTTTCCTCTAAACTGTTTGTGGTTTTGGTCAATCTGCTTGCTCTGAGGAATCTATTTCATGGACAAACTCTAACCAGTTCTGCTCAGCATGAAACTCGGGAGTCAAGAGTGCAGCCTGGAAACTGGTGACAACCCACTGACTTCAGTGCTAGAAAACTATTTTCTTGGACTTCACGCTTTTCATATGCAGCAGTAAAGGAAGAAAGTATAAATTCCTGAGCTGGCCGTAGCATTGTTGTTGCTCAAGCATGTATTGTACATGATAATGCACCTTTCTTGGATTTTGGTTGTTCAGATGAGGCGCCTCCAGCCTTTCTCTTTCTCCTTGGCACAGCTGAATTTCTCCTGTCAAAAGGAACAGGGCTGTATTGAGGGAGGAGGTTGAATTTCTTCTCAGATTTCTCTTCCAACTGTGCTAAGCTAAAGGGCAGGCAAACCCAATCAAATTAAATGTAACTCCATTTCTGTAGAAAAAAATATCTTGTTTAGGAGAATGTGTGCATATATACATTCCTGTCTACATAATGTAGAGAGAGCGGGAAAGAGAGAAGCGCGCACACACGGTAAACATCATACTGTTAACCCAAGTTTGGGAGGAGAATGTACACTCCAGCTTCTGCATTTGTAACTCAGTACAAATTGATTAGTTGCGTATATGAAAATTAGAAAAAATACAGACATGGGTTTCACGCTGGGGACATTTAGCTCTGTTTGCTGCACAGATTGGTACAGGAGCTGTGTCTGCTGTGTGAGGGGAAGGAAAACAAGACCATAAAGAAACCAACCAATAACATGGTTTGTAAAACCTCAGGTGAAAGTCCTAACATTGGAATGGAAACAATAACAATTCAAAGCAGAGGAATCCGAGTGTCCCAGAACAGTAGCTTGTTTCCCACTTCTCTTACCCAGCAGAGAGATGCCTCAGCCCCAGTGCGTGAGGATTTACAAGCGGTGACTCAGACTGCAGCGTGGGGCTCTGCAGGGCTACAGCCCCCTCTCCCTCCGGTGCTGCTTTGCCAGCACCCGTTTCTCCTGACTTTTGTGGTACCCACCCCAGGGATAGATTTTCACTGGGCTTTTTGTCCTGCCGGCTGCATCTGTTTCTCAGCCCCAGCTCTGTCTGCTTGGGAAGGGCGACGTGAGGCTGTGCCCCCTTTCCCACTGCTGGCACTCTTCCTCCAGGTGCCACCGCTCTGCCAGGACCGGTCATCTCCGGTGACACATGCCACCCTGTTTGTGCTGTAGCCAGGACTGCCTCTGGTCTGCTCCCGTTTACAGCAGTATCGCTTCGGAGTAAGACCGTCCATGCCAGTGCTGTGCTTTGGGGGAGCTGCATTCAAGCCCTGACAAGGAAGAAGAAAAATCAGAGGTGGCATTCCAGATTTTTCAGTTTCAATGGGAAAAGACTCCCAAGGCAGGTTCCCTCCAATCCGTGGGCCAGTCTCGATGCACCAGGTGTTTTGGAGAGGCTAGCACTGTTCTGGTGTCAGATTATGTTCTTCTGTCCTGACACCCACCAAGGCTTTGTTTTAAGATATTTAGGAACTGGATGACGTTTCTGTGAACCCTGCAACCACCTGCAGGCTTTGAAACCTGCCAGTTGCATGGTCTTGGGGTGCAAGTCGGAGGGGTTGTTCAGTTTGTGCGCTGCCGTGCCCGTTCCAGCAGTGGCACGGCTGATGGTGTGCCCCAGCTGAGGATGCCTCTGCAGATACGCCTCATTTTGCAGAGCCAAGAATAGGAACCCTGACAAGCATCAGCATTTCCAAACCTGAATCTAGATAAAGTTAGTGCCAGGTGAGAGGTGGGTGACAGGGTCTCAGCTTGGGCTGAGCCCATGCAGAGGAGCTGCTGCAAGGCAAGAGTCCCTTTTCCTCGATGGCAAGTGGCTTGAAGGGTTTGCGTTCTGCGCTCCACAATAACTTGTAGTAAGCAGGGTGCAATCTGCTAAACCTTATTGTGATTGGTTGTTTTTCCTGGTGGAAAAAGGGTTTACAATGGGTAGAGATCATTATGAAAGGAGGACCACAGCCTTTCACACGTGCTGGTCCTCCAGGTACATGCAAAGAGAGGTCTGTGTGGATACCAGAGCTCCTGCGAAGGAGCTCAAATACCCAACCAGCATGTTTCCAGCCAGCTGAGACCTCTGGCCACCGGTGGCCTGGGAGAGGGAGGGAGGGAGGGAGGGAGAAGTGAGTTTTCTTACCAGCTGGGGAAAAAAGGCAGTGAAGCCTATGGATGGAGACGGACTGCAGGGTCAGATGCCAAAGCAGCCTTCCTAGGGCTGCTGGTCAGAGCCCTGACAAGCCCCGGTACCCTGGGAGGCAGCAGCCAGCCCTGCAGCCTGCTAGCGAAACACTTCAGCTCCAACACGGCTCCTCCTTCTGTGCTTTTCAACAGCTCTGCAGCCCCCCAGCCCCAGCCCGCTGCGCTGGTGGGCCGGGGAGCTGGAGGCATTTTCCCAGCGCTCTGATCTAACAGCACCAGTGGGACTGTTTCCAGCACGCTGCCACTGGAGGGCGTGTCGGCCTCCCTCCCTATCTCCCACCACCCCGGCCTGATAAAGGAGGGGCTGGTGGCAGCCGGGGGAAGCGCCCAGAGCAGGGGATGGAGCTGGGGACTGGCCAAACACCAAGGTGGCAGGGCTGGGGTGCTTCTCCCGTGAGCCCCTCCCTGTCAATGAGGATGTTGATACCTGTGACTATGGAAATCTTAAGATCAATTCAAGCAATTAGAGCCATTGCTCAATCGCTGTAACCAAACAAAAGGGAAACCATTGTCACTTAGGAAACAATTAGTTGTAAGCTAAGGAGCTCTGGAACAATCTCATTTTAAAGAGCTGGGCCTTGGAAGAACAGATGTGCAAAAAAAGAGAAGAGAGTTACAAGGTGATCCCAAAACGGGCCTTGAGGGATAAGGTATATGTGATACCAGGAGTGAGTCTGAAGACCCCCCGGGGGGGTGTCAACAAACATGGGGGAAAGACCTTAGCATATGCTAATGAGTTCCCAAGGAAGATCCCTGCCTGTGATAAGCACTACTGGGAAAGATACTGAATATGTCTATGAACATAGTAGAAATACTTGCTAGTTTTGTCTTTTGGGTGTGCACCTTAGGTGGAGTTATCCCCCGTGCACCCAGCGCTGCAATAAAGAATGCCTGCTTTCTAAAGCTTCCAAATAAGCCTTAGAGAGTGAACTATTTTGCCGCTTTCTGGTAACAGATTTTGGCACCGCAGATGGGACACTGCTCTGGAACATGGGCGGATCCGAGGGATCGCAGGACCTCCAGCCGTCACCGAGGGATTCTCGGGGAGAACCTGCGATTCCCGGACCAAAGAATTCTGAGCAAGGACCATCAACAAGGCAAAGGCATTCTTTCAGTATTATTTTCTGTTGCCTGTCCGTGGGTCGTAGCGAAAGCTGCACAGGGTTGGGCCGTATCCCTGGGGCAAAGGGAAAGTACCCTTTGATTGTAACTGAAGGGTGAGTCTCCTTCCCGAAAGGGAAGCTCAGAAGTTTGTCTGTTGAACGTTGAATACGGCCGTGATCATAATGGCGTGGTTTTGTGTTTGTTGCTGTAGTGTTTGTAAGTGTGTAGTATTGTTGTAAAAAGCTGGGGTGAAATTGTTTTAGTGCCCTGTTTTTAAACTGGGAACTGGAACTTCTGAAAGGGAATTGATGGGAAAGAAATGTCCTCTTGGGTGCATTTTATGAAATTGGAAGCAAATAGCAGGACCCCCAGGAGGAGTGGCAAAGAGAGAGGATCTAATCAACTATTGTAATCAGTGGTGGCCATTGTAGGGACTGAAGGAGGGAGAAAAGTGGCTGGTTAATGGGACTTTTAGGATACTCTGTTCCAGTTGTTGTTATTCTTAAGAGGGGAAGGAAAATGGGATGAAGTTCCCCATGTTGATTTATTCTCTGCTTTACGAGATCATCCTGAATGGAGCAGGGAATGTAAATGAATAGGGAGAGATCCTTTGGTTCTGACCTGGGCAAAAGATAATCAGAAACTCTGTAAGCGTTGTTGTTCGGCGTGTAGTATGAGTCAATGGTGCGTCCAATACGGAGGAGCGGACGAGGAGGATGTTTCTGATGAAGGGGACTCTTTTGGTGGAAATGAGAAATTCAGTGCTATTGCAGGGAGAACGAGGGGAGGATGGGGAGGTCGAGTTGTGCAAGCTCTCAAGCCGTGCACCCAGCGCTGCAATAAAGAGTGCCTGCTTTCCAAACCTTCCGAATAAGTCTTAGAGAGTGAATTCTCTTGCCGCTTTCCGGTAACAGGATGGTGACAATCAGTTGGGCTGTATTAGGCAGGGCCGCTGTCAGGGGACTAGTGCCTGCCTTGAAGCGCCACTAATCGATGGTTAGCCGCCACTTCCCGTTTGGTTTGCAAACTGGCCGCACTGGGGAGTTATGAGGGGAGTGAGTTTGAATACTTACCCCCTGTTCCTGCAGCTGTTTTATCAGCGGAGCGATTCCCTCCCTCTCTCTCCCCGTGGTAAGGGACAGCCTTTCACACTCACGAGTTTAATCGGGGGAAGCGTAGGGGCAGTCTGTAAAAAGCCTTATCAGGGTTGACGGAACCCCAAACTTCCACTGCCTCCCTGCCGAGTCCGTCCAGGACTTCCCCTTCACTAAATCCGATGCCAGAGTATTGGTGGGGAGCACTGCCAACACCATAGTGGTCTCGGTGGGGGTGGTGTCTGCCAGCAACCAGCACTTTACTCGGGCTGTAGGTTGGGGTTTGCCATATCCAAATACATCGGTAACCCATATCTGTTATGAATCAGGGACGATCCCACTCCGGCCTGCGGTATCGGCATTTAAAGCAGAGATTTGGGCCCCTGTGCCTAGCAGAAAAGTGACCGGAGTCTTCAAAGAGCCAAGGAGAAAGGCACAGAGCGGTTCTGGAAGAACAGCTTTTAATTGACAAAACACAAAAGGAAAGGTCCCATCAAAGCTACTCTAACCCCCTCCCTCCCTCCCCCCCTCCCTCCTTCCCCCCCCCCCCCACTCCCCCCCTCCCTCCTTCCCCCCCCCTCAGTCCCCCCCCCCCCCCCACCCCCCAAATACACCACCCCTCCTCCCTCATCCCCCACTCCCCCCACCTCCACCTCATCCCTGCTTGGGCTCTACTTCCCCCCCTGCCAACCGCGTGCTGCCTGCCAGAGCCCTGCGCTTGCTGTCTGGCTTTGGCAAGGCGCTCTGCCCCCGCTTCTTCCCCCGCTTCTCGCAGGCGGCAGCCTGGGACGGTGGCAGGGCCATCCCCGCAGCCCCCCATGGCTCCTGGGGCTGCATCCCGATGGTGTAGAACTCTCCCAGGATGAGCATGGCGTCAGTGGTCTCAGGGATGCTGTAGTCGGGGGTGAGAAGCTCCTTGGGCAGGGTGAGCAGCTCCTTGGGCAGGGTGAGCAGCTCCTTGGGCAGGGAGAGCGAGGCAAAGTCACAGTGGGGGGTGTTTGTGCCGGTGCCACCAAGCTCCCCAGGCACAGGGCTGCTGCCCAAACCATCCTGACTGACCCCCCCCTGCATCCAGGGAGACACCAAAGAGCCTTCGGGCCTCTTTGAGAAGCTCCTCCTCAGAGACTGCAAAGTCTCCATCCGGGTCCCCAGGGGCTTGGTTGTGGGGGCCAGCAGAGGGGCTGGGGGGGGGGGGGGGCGGTCACGGCCCAGGGGGGATGTTGGTTCACCTGGCTTCTAGGAGGTGAACCGGGAGAGATGGCCCCAAGCATTGGGGAAATTCTCTGGGACTTGGATTTCCTGGGCACGCATGAGCCAGGCGAGAGCAGGGACGCTTGCCTGGGCTTGCTGAAGCCCTGTGCCAAAAGTGCCCTGGGGACAGGGCTGATGGGGATGCTGGGCGTGCGCGGGTGCCGGGGATGGCGAAGGCGCTGGGGTGGCAGAGCAGCCGGGGTGGCGTACCTGGTGGTGGTAGTGCCTGGGGGCCCTGGGGTGCCACGTGCAGCGAGGGTGCCCAGGCTGCGGGGAAGGGCTGCTGCTGGCGGGGCAGTGGGCACAGGTTGGCTGAGCCTGGAAGAGAGACAGGAGCGATGGCCGGCGGTCACCTCCGCTCTTGCCCCCAAGAGCGTCCCCGGGCTGCAGGGGTCGGGGTGGGTGCCTACCTTGGGGGTAGAAGGTTTGGGGAAGGAGAAAAATCTGCGGGAGCCGGGGTGCCGGGGGTCCCGGGGGCTGCGCGGTGGGAGCTGCAGTGGTGGCGGCGCCGTGCTGCGTTCTGGCTGTTGGCTGCTAAGGACTCTCTGGCGTCTCCCAGGAAGGAATGTGGGGTCTCCGCGTGTTCCGCCCCGCCCCAACAGCGTACAGCCCAACAGCTACTCTGGACGAGTAGCCCTTGTCCTAATGGCAGATTTCGGCTTCCCAGACATCAGCTTGTTGTCCAAACAGCGGATTCGTTACGCCGTGTACACTAAGCCACTTCTCACACACGTAGGAGACATATTGCTTTTTATTGAGGCCTGGGTGCTGGGTGGATTTCCACAAATCAAGCACACCTGATGCCCGTTCCCTGTCATATTTATACACAAACCTTCCAAATTAGGAGACTCCCAATTACAACGATTGGTTCAGATTTCTTCTGCTAGGATGCAAACTAGAAGGCATGCTCGGTTCTTTTCTCGGCCTTTATCTTTGGGTAGGTGGTATAATTTGGGTAGGGGGCTCGTGGGTCGGTGGTTGCGGAGACCCTGGCCCAAATGACCTTTCCCCTCGTTTCTCAATACTTCTGGCACTCCCAAATGGTTCTTCAGGGTCTGTTGATCAGACTAACGATGTATGGGTTGTGCTTCTACCTCTTGACAAGCACGTCTTCCTTGACACCTTGTCTGGGTAAATAGGAACTGACAGAATGGTAGCACTGGACAATGGCCATCCTCAGGAGTCCCTAGCCGCTATTTACAAAACTCTCTGTGACATCCTGAACTGTGAAAAACTATCTGGAACATTCTTAACGGTGGAACTATGAAAAACAATTTGTAACTTTTTAGCTGCAGATTCAGGATTAACTTTCAACCTCAGTGAAGGATATCCTGGTCCGACTCGAAGCACGTGATGAAACTGTGAAAAACTCAAGGTGTGGAAGGATTATTTCCTGTATTAAATTGTCTTACAAGCAGCGCGCTCTGTTGCCCTGTGGATAGTATCATGTCATCACCGGCACGACTGGTAATTTTCCGTTTCTTTCCTAGTACAAGGATGCATTGATGAAGGCAAATCCAGGGGTACGGGTGGTGCCCCACAACGAAGCAACCTGTGGAACCCCAGACATCGCCTGTTACAAAGAGGAAAAAGCAGGCTCTGCAAAAGAGTTCCCAAGCCTGAGGAAAGGGGCCAAAAGTGAAGCAATGCCACAGCATACCTTTGGGATGGCAGGTGAGATTTCCATCCCTGTTCCTCAAAGGGAACAGCCTCGTTTTGTTTGAGGATGCGGTGTTGGAATCAAAGCGCAAGGCCAGTTTTCTTTACTGCAGACTGCGCTGTAGTGCAAATAGCTTTCGTGTCCCACATGGAGTTGCCAGGTGTGGTGGGTTGACCCTGGCTGGGGGCCAGGTGCCCACCAGAGCCGCTCTATCATGTCCCTTGTTCACCAGACAGGGGAGAGAGAAAAAGTATAGCAAAAAGCTTCTGGGGCGAGATAAGGACAGGGAGAGATCACTCACTAATTATCGTCACGAGCAAAACAGACTGAACTTAGAGAGGAAATTCATCTAACTTCTTACTAAGCGAAACAGAGGAGAGGAATGAGAAATAAAGTCAAATCTGAAAACACCTGCCCCCACCCCTCCCATCTTCCCGGGCTCAACTTCACTCCCGGCTTCAACCTCCGCCCCCCCTCAGCAGCACAGGGGGACGGGGAATGGGGGTTACGGTCAGGTAACAATAAGGTAACTATGTGATGGAAATGTGATTTTGTAATGGTTTTGTAACCTAAGTGTATAAACGTATAAGGGATGAAAGGCTAGGTGTGCATGTTAGGAGGAGAGATCCCCCATGCACCCAGCGCTGAATAAACCAATGTTGGCTTTCTAAACTGCATTTCTGTTTGGAAAGTTGTTATTGCCCTTTGAGCGGTAACAAGGGGGACCGGCGTGAGTGAGGTGAGAGGTTCTGGGAGTGGAGAAATAAGCAGGGCTCCTAAGCTTCCTTTCATGGTTCTTGGCAGTTTGTCTCTCTTTTTTTTTTTCCTTTTTGAGGGCAAACACTGAGAAAAGCAACAGTCTGTGGAAACACAGCATTTTGAAGAAAAGTATATGGTGGGAGTTAAAACTAAATCTTAAAACTAAAACGTGCCGATACCTATTAATGGAAGAGATCCTCTTTCTGCAACTTGTGGAACTAGGTTTTCAGTTGGGAGGCGGGTGAGTCCACTTTCTGCAGGAAGGAGGGGTTTCCTCACCTGAGGGAGTGGGTGATTTTGCCTGGCTTTGGAGCAGCTTGGGCGCTCCCTCCCCCCCTTGCTCTGTGTGACTGGAAGGCTCCAGCTGGGCATAGCACTTGTAACCGGTTCCTGGTGGGACTCCCCCAGGGGTGGGGTGCTGCCAGTACAGGCCTCAGGGCATTAAAGGGCCCTCCTAGGGTGAGGGATTGTTGCCGGAGCATTCTTTCAGCCTCCTGCAAGGCTAGACTGACCACAAAGAGGCCTTTCTCCCAGACCCAGTATCGCTTTTCTGCAGCTTTGAAGCTGCCTGAGTGAAACCCTCCGTTGCACGCTGCCACACGTGTAGAGATGCCCCAGGAAGGGCAAAACCCCGTTCCACCTGGAGCGGATCTGTGGGGTGTGCTGGGCCCAAAGCTTGCTATGCCCCTGCTTCAAAACCCAGTAATTTTGGGGCTTCCTCATGAAGAGGGGTCCAATCCCAGGAAGCTCTTTTGCACGTTAGATCGTGCAGGGGACGAGCTGTGGCAGAGAAATCCGGACTGTGCTTCCTCCAGGATCCCAGCAAGCCTAGGGTATGTTGCAGCTCCTTTTTGTTTTCTGGGCTTTCTCTCTGTTGTAAGGTGGCCAAGGTTTTGTTGGAATACACACGGCTCCTCCTTTCCACCAGCTGCCTAAGAACTTCACCTCAGCGGAGGGGAGTTGTACCTTTTCTGCCGGAACCTGAAGTTCTCAACTTTCCAGGTGAGTAATTATTTTCTTTTGGGTTTGTCCCACTGCAGGGCCATCGGACACCCCCCCCCCCCCCCCCAATATATCATCAGTGTATTGGTACGTTTTAACTCTCCCCTCGGGGATGATTTCTGATAGTGCTGGGGCCAGGGCGTGATGTGCCAAGGTAGGCGAATGCCCATATCCTTGTGGCAAAGGAGTAAAGGTCTATTGTATACCTTCCTGTGTGAATGCAAATCTATCTCGGTCGCCTTCCTGTAGAGGAACCATGAAAAACATCTCTGTTACATCAGTGGGGGCTAAAATGTTGTGGGACTGTTCCTGTATGGTGACAATCAGTTGGGCTGTATTAGGCACGGCCGCAATCAGGGGACCAGTGCCTGCGTTTAAGGGCCAATAATCGATCGTTAGCCACCACTTCCCGTTTGGTTTGCAAACTGGCCACACTGGAGAGTTATCAGGGGAGTGAGTTTGAATAATTACCCCCTGTTCCTGCAGCTCTTTGATCATGGGAACGATTCCATCTGTAAAAGAAATCTACCAGGCGTGAGTTGCCCTAGGTTTGCTTTCTTGCAGCGCTGGATGCACGGGGGAATCAGCTCCGCCCAACGTGCACGCAGGTGATTACCAACGCACAGGTTATATAGAATCAAAACATACATATTCATCATTTTTCTCAAAAAAAGGCAGCCCTATGATAATCATTTCTTGGAATTCATTTACGTAGTCTCCTCCCCGTCACGCATGCTCAGTGATTTGAGTCGGTGGCCCTCAAGGGGTCTCTGGTGGTCGTCAGTGGTCGCGCAGCCGTGTTTGCTGGATGACCCTCTTCTTGCAGGCACGCGCAGTATCCTCGCCGTGGATGCACCTGTCCGTAACAACTTACTTCATAAGATTAATATTCCCGGGCCTATTGTCCGGTTGGGTAGGGACTGTATGTGGAACGTAGGAGCATTGTACATTGCCATGGTCAGTTAGCTTCATTACCTGTTACCTTGATTACAAAGTAATTATTCCAAGCTAATCATTCTGCAGTTTCTGTCTCACGGCCTCTATCCCACGATTACATTTTCCCCTTTTTGGAAGTTTCCTTCCAGGCCTTGAGTAGCTTTCTGGTTAGCATTGTCACCGAAATCCGGGAATAAACGTCGTAACACCAATGTAGTGTTAAAAGGCAGGCATTCTTTATTGCAGCGCTGGATGCACGGGGGATAGCTCCACCCAACGTGCATGCCAGGTGATCACCAACACACAGGTTATATAGCATCAAAACATACATATTCATCGTTTTTCTCAGAAAGGGCAGTCCTATGATAATCATTTCTTGGAACCCATTTCCATATTCTCCTCCCCGTCACGCATGCTCAGTGATTTGAGTCGGTGGTCCTCAAGGGTCTCTGGTGGTCGTCAGTGGTCGCGCACCTGTGTCCGCTGGATGACCTCCTTCATGCAGGCATGCGCAGTGTCCTTGCTGTGGATGCACCCGGCCATAACGACTTACTTCATAAGATTAATATCTCCAAACCTAGCAGCATTGTACCTTGCCATGGTCAGTGAGCTTCATTACTTATTACCTTGGTTACAAACTAATTTTCCCAATCTGATTCTATAGCTACATTAAGTTAAAATCTTACAAATATAATCAAATCATCCTAACTTTTATGTAATCAACTTTTGATTGCTTTATCAAAATATATGTAACATTTCCCCCCTTTGAAAGTTTTGAAAATTATTTCAAGACTTTCACTATACTAATCATTTTCTATGTTGGAGGAAACTCTGGGATTGCTTGTCTCTTTTGCTGTTCTGCAACAGCTTGGACGATCATATGAGTGAAAGAAGCTTCACGAGTAATTTGCTTTTTCAGATATGTTAACCGATTCATCATTTTCCAGGCTATGACATACAATATTGCTGACAAGGTCAAACTGATCAAAACCAATATTAAGAGAATCACGATGGGGTGACACAACTTGTTTAGGATGCCTGTAGCAGTAGGTGACCATCCAAAAAGTGTGTCCCACCATCTAAGTTCTGCATCTCTCTGCGCTCTTTCAAAAACTCGGTGTATTTCTTTCACATTGTGATGAACAGTTATTAGGGGTTTTTTGTCCGTTTTCCTTAATTTTTTTTCCAGAATTGCAATCAAATCCTTGCGTTGTAATAACTGTTTCACTAAAGCGAGATTCATTCCAATGGGTGTAGGTAACAATTCATGAATCAACATGTAGTTAGACTGCAAAAGTTGGTGAGATGTGACTGGGGTCGAATAAGAAAAGTCACATCCATCAATCTTAGTAAAATTACAAACACAAAAATTTGAATGATTTTTAATCTCTACGACTACCTTATCTACATATAAAAAATCACAAACAGTCCTCGAACATACACAGCCCTTACCAATATATATAATAACTGTTTTAGGGTTCTCGTTAGGATGAACCTCAAAATGGCAACTATTTTGTTCAGTATCCAGAGAAATATCTTGTGCCTCAATTGCACTACCTTCACAGACAAATCCTTGTTGTTCTCGCACGATGCAAGATTCCAAATTAACAGTTTGCCATTTTTCATTCATCTTTCGGGCCCATACTCTGTGCTCGGAAGGATAGAGTATAGTTCCGTTGTGGTTCAACCCTAATGCCACAATGGGATAAATTGAGTATATAGTAGCATTAGATATCGTGAGCACAAAAGTTGTAGCTGTGTTTGTAACGGGATCATAAGTAAAGTTTACCAGGCTCCACCAGGACTGGAGTTCTTTCTCAAAATCAGTAGCACTGTCCCAAACTAGTTTCCTAATTTCAGTGGGGAGAGTGCCTTCTTCACCTTCTCTTATAATTGAGGCGGCTACCGACTGCATCCATACTTGAGCCTGGATACAACTAAGAGCCAAAGAGAGGTTATTTTGGATCACCCCAAGTGCGTCTGTAATTAATTCGTGGTCCCTTACATTTACTCTTTCCCATGTTGGTAATATATTTGACAACAGCCACTGGTTAGTTCCTAAAGCCAATAAAGAAGATCATAAAGGTTGTTGTAATTTAGCCAAGTCACTAATTGAGGCAGCCAGTTTGTTCATTATTACTTCTGAATCAATGCTATTTCAAACTCCCAATCCTGTTCCCAAAACACCGGTCAAGTCTCTCCGTGTCCTTTTCATAGTAAGAGTTCGTTTCTGCAGCCAGGTTGTCCATCCCTCATATGAAATTTTTAAGAAAGGTGAACAAGCTGGTTGAATATCTGAAACATTGTTTTGCATTGACAATTCAACTTGTTTGAGAGACCATGCCGGGTTAAACAACATTTGTTGCAAGCCTGTATTTCTAATCGCATACGGTCCAATTTCAAAGATTTTCGAATTAAGCGCAACCATTGGTTGGGTAGTAGGTATTATGACATCTATTTTAAGTTCTCCCCAGTATTTGGTGTTATTTTTACCACATGTTACTCTATGGGAGTATTGTACAGCAGTCAAATTTAACCAACAGTCTAAATTTTGATTTTTACACAAAATAGGGCCATGTGGTCCCATTTCATAACTGTTTATAGGCTCAATGCGAGATTCAGTGATTAATCTGCATCTTATTGTGATGTCATTTCCTTGTGGTACCCTAAAAGAGGGGGTGACTTCACCTTTACTAGTTAACGTAAAGAGAGTATCTGTATCAGCGTGCGTGACTACTGCAACAAGCATCACTAGGGGTTTAGTTACAGCATTTATTTTGAATTTAAATGTAAGGCCTAATAGTCCTCCTAATAGTCAATGGATTAGGCCGCCAATCGCACACCACATCAACTGGTTTAGTTAAAGTAAAATTATGCCAACAATCTCCTTGTTCCTTAATACAGGATTTGGTGATTTCAACATTATTGGTACTAGGGTCTAAGGAGTAGTTACCAACGTTCTGTTGGCGGCAACACGCAATGAGAGAATCTTGTTTGTTACATTTCCATTCAGTGGTGGGACAGAGTCTCATTGTAATATTAGAAGTAGGGTCTAATAGATTTCCGGAGATGGTAATTGAAGAAGCTTTCTCATGAAGAGATCCTTCCATCTTTCTGCATCCTACTTGAATTCTTTCTCCAATTGTTCCAGTTAAGACACGGACCCAGTCCTTTCTGTCCCATTCCCACTCAGGTGGGTGGTAAACTTCCGATTCATGCATTACTACAGTGGCTAAATTTGGGGAACGGTCTTTGGGATATGGTCCCACACTCCAGGTATATTGGACAATAGCTTGGGACCATGGCCATTCTGTATTTCTTTGGCTACAAATTAGTGATGAAATACAAAAAAGTGTTATCAGTCTAATCAAACAATTCATAATATTCATAATTCAATAGATAACAGGCTAAAGAAACTGCTCCTTAGAATTTTTACACAGTCTAAGTTTCAAAGGTCCCTCTTGCGTAGATGTCCACCGATCTGGCGGTGCCTTCTTTACTCGAGTGTAGTGAATCCAAGGCTCCACTCCTTCTACCTTGATCGCGGTATAAGTTGTTAACAGTACCTGGAAAGGTCCCTTCCACTTTTCCTGGAGTGGTTCAGAACCCCATGTCCTTACATACACAAAGTCAGCCGGCTGCTATGGATGTACAGGCGTATCAAGAGCAAGCGGCCTGGTCAGCACAATATATCTTCTAAGCGCTTCGAGGGTCTTTCCTAAAGAAATCAGATATGTTTTTAAATCTATTTCCCCTGTTACCCTCATGTCCCCTGGGATTAAGGGAGTTTGGTAGGGTTTGCCATATAGTATTTCATATGGACTTACACCGTCTTTAGACCTTGGTTGGATTCTTATTCTTAACAGAGCTAATGGCAAAGCCTGTGGCCTTTTCAAAGATGTTTCTTGGCAAATTTTACTCATTTGTCTTTTCAAGGTCTGGTTCATCCTTTCAATTTTCCCGCTTGATTGCGGTCTCCAGGGAGTATGCAAATCCCAATTTATCCCTAGGATTTTACTTACTTGTTGGACTATTTCCGCTACAAAATGTGGTCCTCTGTCAGAAGATACGCCCAATGGTACCCCAAATCTCGGTATTATTTCTTTTAGTAATATTTTGACCACTTCTCTTGCTTTGTTGGTGCGGCAAGGAAAAGCCTCCGGCCATCCAGAAAACGTATCAATTCATACCAACAAATATCTATACCCATTCTGTCTAGGTAACTCAGAGAAATCGACTTGCCAATAATCTCCTGGGGAATTGCCCTGCTTTGTTACTCCTAAAGGTGCTTTCCTCTGGTTTAAGGGATTATTTTTAAGACAAATTGGACACTTAGCTATTATTGATTTAATTATTCCTGTCATTCCTACACATACTACAGATGTTCTCAAATTTGTAACCATAGCATCCACACCCCAATGTGTCTGCTCATGTTCTTCCTTTGCAAGTTCTGTCATAACTTGTGGGGTCACTATTACCTGATTCTCTGGTGTTACCCACCATCCTTCCGCATTTTGGGATGCCTTAAGTTGGGATGTTGTCAAGTTGTTTAGAGAAGTATCCCACTGGTCGCTTCCAGGATCCCAGCCGTTGCGCCAGCACTCCGAGGGCCAGATGTTGCCTCTCGTGAACAAACAGTGTTTTTGTCTTACCGGCTTGGCTTGGCTCCAGGTTTTAAAGGCACCTTTACCGGTTCTGCCAGTTTGGATCATCCTGGAACTTCACTTGCCCATACCAAGGGAGTGACTGCATTGTCCACCGCTTCTGGAATTTGTTCTTCTTTGGAGGAATTCTGTAACGTAAATACTCTTGCCTCTATGGCTTTTGATTCTGGTATTAGTAATCTGATTTCTCCATCTTTAAAAATTATTTGTGCATCTAATTTGCTTAATAAATCTTGTCCCAATAAGGGCAACGGACATTTGGGCATGTACAAAAATGGATGTGTTTTACCTACTATTTTCCCAGCTTAAATTTTAACGGTTTCAAGAAAGGCCAGTTCTCTTTTCGCCCCGTCGCACCAACACCCTCTGCTGATTTATGGCTGAGTTTCACTTTCCACATTTCTTATTCTCAGTCAAGATTGCCAGAATTTTTCCATCCCTTTGCATTTGTCTGACTGCTTTTTCTTTTTCTCTGTTGTTATACACAGTCCAGGCTACTTCAAGCATTTTACCTAAGTCTCTGGACTCAGCCCCTTCCAGTTTCTGGAGTTTTTTTTCTAGGGCTGATTGTCCCATAAATATAGAGGCCAATTGTATAGCTTCTTCCGTGGGGTTTTTTGTTTGTGGTTTTGTTTGGGGGGGGGGGGTTTGTTTGTTTGGTGTTGTTTTGGGGTTTGGTTTTTTTTTTTTTTGGGTCCAAATTAGTGTATTTTCTAGCAGTCACCTTCAGTCTTTCCATAAAGGCTGAAGGGGACTCATTTAATTCTTGTCTCACTTCATAAGGTTTAGACCGATTAATTGCTTTTGGCATTGCATATCTATCACCAAACAAAATCCACTTCTGAGATCTAGTCAGCATCCCTCTGGGTCCCGGTTGATTAGGGTCCCACTCAGGATTTGTGGATGGAAAATTCTGGTCCACTGTCCCTTGTATAATCCCATTAGCATGAGCTCCTTCTACTTGTTTTTAATACCATTTTCTTTTCAGTATCTTCCAACAAAATATCCAATATTCAACCAATAATTCAACATCATCATCTTCAAATTCACGTTTAAGACACCGTTTACCATTATCACAAGCTGAGCAATCTTTTTCCAAATGTTATCAGGTTCCTGCCCCTTTAATGCCATTATCGCGGAACCAGTTCACATTGCCTTTGCCATTCCGGATGATTTCGCAATGTGAAAAACAGATCTACATATGCCATTTCGTTCCATTTACCTTCCTTTTTACAAAATAACATTAATTGCAAAATGGTGTTATATTGCAATGTCCCATTTTCCGGCCACTTTTCCCCATTTTCTAAAGTGTATAGTGGCCACCAATGATGACAATATTCAATCAACTGTTTCTGAGTCAAAGGATCAACATTTCCCAGATCTTTCCAGTGCTCCAAAATGCATCCCAGGGGTGTTTTTCGTGGGCTTGGTTTCTTACTCGGAAAAGTGCCCATCTCCCAGGGACTTAGTGGTTGTGATTGTGCACTATCACAAGCACTCAGTCAGAGGGACCCCAACCCGTGTTAGAGCTCCCTCAGGGATTTCCCCTGCCACCGGAAATCCCAGGGATTTCTCCTGCCACCCGAAATCCCAACCTTGGAGGCTTCCCCTCCCCTCTGGGCCCTGCTCCACAGGCTTTCGCCTAGCAGAGACTTTTACCTGAGACGTCTCTCCAGCCCAACTCTGCGCAGCTTTCACTGCGCCTTACGAGCAGGCCTCCCGTGCTCTTCGCATGGGCCTGTCCTGGCGTGGGCCTGTCCCGGCGTGGGCCTGTCCCAATACGGGCCTGTCCCGGAGCCACGGGGTCCTTACATAAGGTACCTTCACATACTTCAATTAAATGAGAATGCCTTTACCTCTCCCAAGGGTCTTGCTCAAAGCTCTTTGGTCCGGGGATCGGAGGTTCTCCCCGAGAATTCCCCGGTGCCGGCTGGAGGTGCTGCGATCCCACGGATCCGTCGAGGTTCAAAAGCAGTGTCCCACCTGGGTCGCCAAAACTGTCACCGAAATCCGGGAATAAACCTTGTAACACCAATGTAGTGTTAAAAGGCAGGCATTCTTTATTGCAGCGCTGGATGCACGGGGGATAGCTCCACCCAACGTGCATGCCAGGTAATCACCAATACACCGGTTATATAGCATCAAAACATACATATTCATCGTTTTTCTCAGAAAGGGCAGTCCTATGATAATCATTTCTTGGAATCCATATCCATATTCTCCTCCCCGTCACGCATGCTCAGTGATTTTGGTCGGTGGTCCTCAAGGGTCTCTGGTGGTCGTCAGTGGTCTTGCACCTGTGTCCGCTGGATGACCTCCTTCATGCAGGCATGCGCAGTGTCCTTGCTGTGGATGCACCTGTCCATAACGACTTACTTCATAAGATTAATATCTCCAAACCTATTGTTCAGTTTGGTAGGGACTGTACAAGGAACATAGCAGCATTGTACCTTGCCATGGTCAGTGAGCTTCATTACCTATTACCTTGGTTACAAACTAATTATCTCAACCTGATGCTATAGTTTCTGTTTCACGGCCCCTATCCCACGGTTACAGTCCTGTTGGCAAGAGTCAGCTGGAAGCAAGGGACGTGGTCTCAGCAGCCCCACAAGAACTGGATGCTGTTGTCCTTCTCTCGCACCAAGCAGCATCCCTCTCTCCTGCCCACATCTCTGCGTGTCCCTCCTGACCTGCTGAGGATCAGCACCACCCTGCACCTTCATCTCCAAGGTGTGAACAAGGAGCAGATCTTCTCTGTCCACCTAACCTTTTTCTCTTTAGCCTGGGAAGGACCTGAAACGATCCTATGTTTAGGCATGTCCACCAGCAGTGGAAGATCAGTGCTGAGCAGAGCCGCCGCAGCTGCCTTGCCGTGCCGCTCAGAGGCAACCTTCCTTCCTGCTCCCATTCCCCAGCATCTCCTTGGCCTTCGGGCAGCTTTCAAAGCTCACAGGCAGGCAACGCCAAGCCATGGGAACGCCCCGCTCCTATTAATATTTCCACAGTGAGTAAATCTCCATCCTTTTAGGGCTCTCAAATCTATTATTTTTACATTTGCAGTGGATTCCCTGGCCCTGTTATTCATGAAAACCTCCAGGAAAGCTCCTCAAATACAGCTTTGACTTTCTGCCCAGGACCTGTGGACAAGGGGGAAAAAAATAATAAAATAAGGCAACATTAATAAAGCAGGAGGTTTCTATTAAGTCTGAGGGACTGGACACGCTGGCTTTCTTGGATGCTGAAATCCTCTAGTGCGAGCTAAATCTCATACACTTCATTTTCCCAATCTCTCCTTCAATATATTTTAAGAGAACATTGCTAGTAGCAGAGTAAATAATGCCCTAACTGCAAACGTGGGGTCTGCAGGGTGGTGTGGGGTCAGCCTATGGGCTGTGACATTCTCCACTGTGCTCTGCTTGTGGTCTCAGCCCTCACTCCGTAATCAGGGGGTTGAGCTTGAAGAGGGTTTAATTAGCCGCGAATACAAATAACAAGCAATTCCTTGGAGGCTGGGGAAGGAAGTGGGTGAGCTAACGTTATGGAGATGTGCACTGAGTCACAAAATAGGCAAATCAACGAGCTCTGTAACCGACACCACTATATTCCTCACCCCCTGGCTTTTTAACGAGTAAGATTGGGGTGTTAAATTCTGATTCGCATTATACAAGCAACCCATATTCTCTAAAGTTGAGTATTTACCTTTTTAATCCTTTTTGGCCTCTATTTTCAATGGGTATTATTTTTGTCTTGCCGGATTTGTTCCAGGTCTAAGGATAATTCTTATGGGTTCCGCTCTTCTGGATCTACCCGGGACCTCATTAGCCCATACCAAAGGTGTCGCTGCATTCTTCACCTCCTCGGGAATTCCTTTGTTAGTCTTCGGTTGTTCCTGCCACATCAAAACTCTTGCCTCGATGGCTTGAGATTCAGGGATTAATAATTGAACTTCCCCATCTTTAAAGGTGATCTGCATTTCGAATTTACTCCATAGGTGCCGTCCCAAGAGTGGTATAGGACATTCAGGCATATATAAAAATTGGTGAGTTACCCATTGTTTTCCGAGCTTAAAATTTAAAGGATGGGAAAAGGCACGCTGTTCCGCTTTCCCTGTGGCACTCACAACGTTTACTGTATCATCGCTCAATTGTCTTTGATAAGTATTTAACAGAATAAGTCACCCCAGTATCTACAAGAAAATCTATTTTCCATTTCCCCAGCTCTACTGTAGCCAGGGGTTCTGCTGGGGAGGTTTCCCCCGGTCCCCTTCAGGACTTAGTTCAGGGGAACTGACGTGGAAAGGGAGCTGCTTCTTGATCGTATGGTGCCTCCTCCAGAACCTCTGCACTGACAGGAATAGGACCCCTAAAACGGTCCTTACTCTTTCCAATGTCCCAGTTCTTTCCAATAGGCACACTGATGATCTCCTAAGGTATCCCTGTTTTTTTGTGCTGGAGGGGCCTCGCCTCTCCCCCCATAGTATTGCCGTCCTCCCCTGAAGTTGCTGTTTGCTGACGCTCCCTGCAGTGCAGCTCTCAGGTTTCCCTCTCTTTCCCTGTCTCTCCGTGCCTGTCTGCGCTCTCCTTCGTTTTCTCCTTGCTCTTCTCTAATTTCCTTCTCTTGCTCCCTGTTATCAAAACCCAGCCATGCAACCTCCAACATCTCTCAGTAATTCCAAATCCTCCTCCTCATCACGCCCGCACTTCAAACCCCGTTGCCCCGTACTACAAGCAGAGCAACACCTTCACAGCCTCCTGCTGCCTTTTCCTGCTTTTCTAATGCTGATGCCAGGGGGTCTTGCAGGGTAAACCCACAGTCCTTCAGCCACTCAGGATGATTTCACAGGGTGAAAAACACATCAACATAAGGTACCTCATGCCATTTCTTCTCCCTTCTACAAAACAACATCAATTGTAACATTGTCCTTTTATTCCCAATTTTTATTCTTGGGCCATTTTTCCTGATCATCCAATTTATCCATCGGTCACCAGTGATGATAATATTTTATCAGAGTTCTCTTATCTGTTACACCTCCCGGTGAACCTTCTGTTTCTTGCCAGTGTCTCAGTATGCATCCTAATGGACTCTTCTTCAAGATTCATCCGCTCTGATCGCTTCTCATTTTACTCGTTTAAATGTCTATCTTGCCAACCACAAACAATCTTTACTATTTTGGTAGCACGCTCCTTCTTTTCCCAAGGGGTCCACACTTGACACTTACTTAGCACACTCTACGGCTGTCCCAGATTGCATTCACAATCTCTGTTTATACCATAAACATTCAAAAAGAATTATTGGTTTACACTATTTTTCAGGTTGTAAAAGGCAATATTCTGGTTCCCACATTTACCAACAATTCTACTTCAGGGGCTGCACCATTCAGATTTTTAGTTAGTCTTTTAACACGGCAATAAAGGACATCCAAACTTACACGTCAATGCTACTATTAATCTAAGCTAATTACCCACAATATTGGGCCCCCTTTATCAGGTTTCCTCAAACTTTGTGTCTTTTTTCTAGTTCCTACCCAAGGACTGTTCCCTAATTTACGGCTTCTCTTATCCCGTTTCTACATTCCAACTCTTTTACTAATTGTTTTCTTTCGTACT
Organism: Grus americana; assembly: GCF_028858705.1. Lineage (NCBI taxonomy): Eukaryota > Metazoa > Chordata > Aves > Gruiformes > Gruidae > Grus > Grus americana. Next base: position 601,788 of record NW_026561305.1, read on the forward strand.
GGAGCATGAGAGAGGCGAAGCCTGAGTTTGTGGGGCCTGACTCAAGTGTTGCCAAGTTATACGTTGTGTTTTAAAATTGGTCTACGCTAGTTTCCCTTATTCATTCCTTTTTGAAAATCAGAGGCTGTGTTTATCTTGCCGTGGAGTAAAAAAGTCACACAAGTGCCTTGGTACCAAGAAGCCACCTCAGCATAGTTGTGGGGCTCTCCTCTGCATAACTTCACCTGCTTCCTAGTAGACACGGTGCTGCCCAAGCTCGGGGGTTTCCAGTGCTCAACCCAGCTTGGCCTGAGCCACATCAGGAGTTTCTACCCTGTGCGGCAAGAATTTCAGAAACTTAGGACAAAGCGTTCCGTCCCTGCTGTTCTGCTCACACATACCTTGGTGTAAGAGAGATTTGTAATTGGCAAGGAAAGAATTCCTTGTTGATTTGAGAAATCTCCAAGTGACCCACAGAGAACCCAGTCATCTGGAGGGTACGTCCCTACTGAGCACGTGGCCCGTGGACTGAGCTGCGAGATAGGGAAGCTCCTGATGTCGGCTTCAAAGCAAGCCTCCTCCATCTGGTTTTGCTCCAGGTGGCTGCTTGGTTGCCATTTGTTTTCAAAAGACACTAGCACTGGGAATTCAGCTTGGGGGCTTGGAGAGGGAGAGAAGAAGCAAGCATGTCTTTCCCAAGGGCAACTGCTTGGTGCTGGGAAGGACGCCCCTCTGTAGCAGCGTCAGCGTAGCTTCCGGGTGATGCAAAGCTGAGAGGATCTCCCAAGTCAGTGCTGCAGGAACGTGGCAGTTTGAGGACCGACCGTGTTACAGCTCTTCTTTTGCATATCACTGTTGCTCAGGCAGGGTGAGAGCTTTGGTTTCCATTCCTGTTATCTCCAGGAGGAGAGGGCCATGGGAACCACCGCTGCTTATGCAGTTCCGTGCAAAACAAGTCTGTGGCATGAGAAGAAAGATTTGGGAGACTTTTTTACTGCCTTCAAATGATTTTGCACACTCAAGTGAAAGAAAATCATCTCAGTTACTGAGACTGAATTAACTTTTTATTTTCCCTCTCCTTCAGGCCCATCTGAGGAAAATGGAAGAACAAATTGTATGGGGGACATTTGGGAGTTGAGGGGGTGTAGATGTGAGATGGGGTTTTTTTTCTTTTAATCGCTTTAAGACTTGAGTTACAGTAAGGCAGTTTCTCATCTGCTCTGCCAGTCAGCACAGTACGCTTATCTGAACATCCCACTATTAGCCCAACTGAGTTACATGAACGTCACATTTGCAGTCGGTGCTTCCATTTCATTGGACTGTTTTACTGTTTTACAGCATAGCTCTGCTCTGAAAATGTTAGAGACTATAGCTAAACACTGAGAGAAGCTAATGGATGCTGTGTGCTTTTTTCCAACTTAAAGAGCATGGACAAGTTCAGAAATTTTTGATAGAGATGATATGAAGATGAATTAAGAACATAAATGAATTCAGGTGGAATTTCTCTGTATCTGCTAAAATGCTGCCTTTCTTCTTCCCCTTGAGGTATAGTCCATTTAGCGGAAGACTGTTCTCTAAGTACTGGAGACCTTGAGCGTGAATGGTATCTTCTGTATGGGGGTGCCCTTGCCCTTGAACAGTGATAACCATCTGACCTTGACCTGCAACGACTGTTACGACTCTTCCCTTCGCCTCTTCTTGGATACAGTGGTGATTGCGAGTGGGAACGAGAGTGGGAACGACTAAATGAGTGAGAGCAGGAGGCAGTGTGGGAGAAGCACTGCAGGGAGACTTGGACCTTAGAGAAACCCAAACAAACCGACAAAAACAATAGAGGAAGTTAATTCAAACCAGTCACTGGGATGGGAAAGAAGGCCTAAATCTTGGGGGACCTCAAGTCTGGTGGCCTCCTGGAGAAGAAACAATTACCGTGAGAGATTTGGTGCTTCTAGAGAGCAGTGCCTGCCTGGAGTCTGGTCCTCAAAAACCTTTGCAGAAAGGTATGTTGTGAAGGAGCAGCAAAAGAGCTTGCTAGTGACTCCCACAAAAGGAACTCACTCGGGGGGAAGACTGCTGCCCCTGCCCGGTTTTGGTTGGGAGGTGTCTGCAGGAATTGTGGGCTGGCTGGTGTCAGGTGTTTCAAAGGTGCTATGTGGCCACAGTACCACTTTGCATGGCAGAAGGTGCCGTGGTAACTTTTGGTAGACTGATGATAGGGGTGAGACAGACCAGCTGTTGGATGCATATTTGGCCTTTCCCAGGTCTAGAGCAGCAGCAGCAGCAAGCTGTAAGGCATGACAGCTTGGGAACGACTGCTCTGAGTTCTGCGTCAGGTTTTGCCACCAGGAGCATCTCCTGACACTTGTCTCACCCCTGCCTCAGCATCCAGGGCCACCTTGGCCCCAAGTGTCACTGAATGGACAGGCAGCCTTTGTGCCGGGTACCGGTGCAAGGCTGGGAAGTGGCAGTAACTGCTGCCCCTAGTCCTGCCCCAAATTCAGCCTCATGGCTATTCCCTGTCTCTCGCAGGTCCTTTGCAATCTACAGCACGTGGGCAAGCAGCCTGAAGCACAACGCCCGATGCACAAAGCCTGGCTGTCTTCCTGCCGCCACTGGAGTCCCTTCCTGCGAGTGAGCTGCTCGCCCTCTTCTTTCTCTGCTCTGGATCTGCCACGAACTGAAGGGCCACTGGAGCTGGGGGGTTGACAGCCCTGATTGACCATTCCAGAGGTAAGGAGAGAAAGTGACTGTCCGAGGGTTTCATGGGGATGGGGTAGCAGAGCTAAAGATACAAACAGGTTTCCTCTGATTTCCAATATAACCTACAAGTAATCCACAGAACATAAGATCATCCTTTCAGCTCTGGCTAATAAGAAAGCCTTGTCACCTCTTGATCGTCTGCTGCCATTTTTTCCCCCTTTTCTCCTGGCAAAACTTGTCAAATTCACTTTCCTCTAAACTGTTTGTGGTTTTGGTCAATCTGCTTGCTCTGAGGAATCTATTTCATGGACAAACTCTAACCAGTTCTGCTCAGCATGAAACTCGGGAGTCAAGAGCGCAGCCTGGAAACTGGTGACAAGCCACTGACTTCAGTGCTAGAAAACTATTTTCTTGGACTTCACGCTTTTCCTATGCAACAGTGTGGTGGGTGGACCCTGGCTGGGGGCCAGGTGCCCACCAGAGCCGCTCTATCATGTCCCTTGTTCACCAGACAGGGGAGAGAAAAAGTATAGCAAAAAGCTTCTGGGGCGAGATAAGGACAGGGAGAGATCACTCACTAGTTATCGTCACGAGCAAAACAGACTGAACTTAGAGAGGAAATTCATCTAACTTATTACTAAGCGAAACAGAGGAGAGGAATGAGAAATAAAGTCAAATCTGAAAACACCTGCCCCCACCCCTCCCATCTTCCCGGGCTCAACTTCACTCCCGGCTTCAACCTCCGCCCCCCCTCAGCAGCACAGGGGGACGTGGAATGGGGGTTACGGTCAGTTCATCACACGTTGTTTCTGCCGCTTCTTCCTACTCAGGGGGAGGACTCCTCTCATCGTTCCCCTGCTCCAGCATGGAGGAGTCCCTTTCACGGGAGACAGTCCTTCACCAACTGCTCCAATGTGAGTCTCTCCCACGGGGTGCAGACCTTCAGGAGCAGACTGCTCCAGCGTGGGTCCCCCACGGGGTCACAAGTCCTGCCAGCAAACCTGCTCTGGCGTGGGCTCCTCTCTCCACGGGTCCACAGGTCCTGCCAGGAGCTTGCTCCACTGTGGGCTTCCCACGGGGCCACAGCCTCCTTCAGGTGCCTCCCCCTGCTCCAGCATGAGGTCCTCCACGGGCTGCAGGTGGACTCTCTACACCCCCTCATCCTTCCTCCATGGGCTGCAGGGGGACAGCCTGCTTCACCATGGTGTCTGCAGAGTTTCTACATCTTCTCACTCCTCTTTCCGGCTGCAAAAGCTCCCTCTCTAACTGTTTTTTTCCTTTTTAAATATGTTATCACGGAGGTGCTGATGGGCTTGGCCTTGGCCAGTGGTGGGTCCGTCTTGGAGCCGGTTGGCATTGGCTCTGTCAGACACAGGGGAAGCTTCCGGCAGCTTCTCACAGAAGCCACCCCTGTAGACCGCCCCCCCGCCCCCCCCCCAGCTACCAAAACCTTCCCATGCAAACCCAACACAAGGGTGCTGGAAGAACTGTGCCCGGCACACTTTGCCCACCTTCCTCTTCACTCTCCCCCTGGATCTTAATGCAGAAGGAGCTTTTTGAAACCAAAATTGTCCTGCTCTTCCCAGGGTACGTTCCCAAAGTGTCTTCCTGAAGATAATCCGTCCGCTAGCAGAGCCCTGGGGTGCATGTTGCTATTCTGGTCCCTGCAGTAACAGGAACTGTTTGGCATGACTTGTCAGGACCTGCTTCATCCCTGACATGAGATCACAGTCTCATTTTTTATTGATAAATAAATACATTTCTTCCAGGGCTGGAGCCATGATGGAAGCATAACTGAAGGCTTCCTGAGTCTGCCGGCAGCCCGAGACCTCCTTGGTGCTGGGCAGGGGGAGAAGGTGCTGCAGGAGAGGATGGAATGTGTTGTCAGGCCAGACCTCCAGACCTGTCTGGAGGTGTTTGAGATCTTGGGCTCTTCCTCCAGCGCTGGTCTACTTGGGACAGGAACGGGCAGCAGTGCCGCACTGCCAGGCACTGGGACTGTGGTCCCTGTGTGTCCCTTTGCAGTGCCCAGTGCCTGATCAAGGGGAGAGAAAGGGCATTAGATAAGACTTGAAAGTGTGGGGGATTTTTTTTGATATGAAGGCACCACTAAGGAAAGCTATATCTTTTTTTTTCTCCAAAGAAAAAAAAGGAGAGACTAAATGGGAGCACATCAACACATGCAAACCACAGCCTAGGGCACTGTGCACAAACATCAGCAGGCGTGCCAGGCAAGATGTAAATGAAATGTGGGCCCTGGTTTGCACAGAAAAACCCACAAGGGCAGAAAAGGGGGAGGGGGGGAGAAAAAGAGATACTGGGAAAAGAAAGTGCTACAGCAAAGTCAGGAGACCAGAAGGAAAAAACCAGGAACCAGTACAATAACAGGGAAAAAAAACCCCAAAGCAACAAAAACCCCAACAGACTAAGAGAAAGCAAGAGGAAGAGAAGCCATTGCAAAGGATTATTGTTCTCGCCTGTTTTTTTTGTTTCCTGGATGGGGTTTCCATTCCTCCCCTGGAAGGTGCTGCCCCTTCAGAGCAGAACAGGGTACAGGAGCATCCCTTAAAGCCGAGTTAAACTGCCGTCAGGAGCCCCTGGCTGATTTTGCAATGCAGGGGGCACTCGCACGTCCCCTTCCATGGGTCGAGTGGAGCCCGGACACAGTTACCAAAGTACCAAAGAAGAGAGAGGGAAAGCATTTTCACTCTTACTTTCATTTGTGTATTTATTTATTTTTTACTTGTCCAACCTTGAAAAGAACGAACGAGACAGCTAGAAGGGGCCTTAATGCTGAAGGCCAGCACTCCTTCCTGGCAGGCCTGTGGTGGTCTGCCTCTCCAGAGGAGCGGCTGTCTCTTACATCTTTGCTTGACACACTGCTGTTCTTCGTGTGCCGCTGTGGAGCGTCTGGCTTCCTCTGCAGCCTCCCGTCGGGCAGCCTTCTCGTCTCCAGGCCGAAGAGACCCCGTCTCCAGGCCCCAGGGACCTCGGTGGCCCGCTGAGGGACTTCTCCTGGCGCAGCGGCTGAAGCTGTGACGCCATGTTGTCTTGTCCCCTTTTCTCGGGGCTCAGTGCAGAAGAGATGACACCCCTTCAGAAGGGGTGAGGGGTAGGGCAGAGGACGGGGGACGGGAAGGAAGCCTGCAGGCCGGCCAGGCGCGGAGGGTCAGCCTCCCGGCTAGCGCCGAGCGCGGAGGCGGGGCCGGCGGTAGGGCGCTGGCCGGATGACCCTACGGCACTGCGTCGATGGTGGTGTGGAGGGGAGCCCTGGCACGATGTTGTGGTGCCAGGGGAGCCATCCTGGAGGTGGATCCACCTCCATCGGCTCCTCCTCGTCTTCAGGTGGATCCACCTCCATTGGCTCTGCACCATCAGCTACGTGGAAGAGGACCGCGTAGCTGATGGTGCCTCCCCTCTGACGCAGCCTCTTCCTCCGCGCCTCCTGCAGCTGCTTCTGTGGGCGCCCACACAGAGGTGAGCGCCCGCTCGCTTTGCCTCTTTGACTCTTCATCCTTCCAACTAGTGGAGAGTCTGAGGACTCGAAAGCTCAGCGAATGTGGGACAAGTGCTGGGGGGCCAGTATTTATAGGGTCCGGAACAGAATGTGGTGAGGTAGCTTGTGACATCAGGAGGCCACTGTGATGGCTATGCAAATCTGCTGCCATTTTTCACTTTCCTCTAAACTGTTTGTGGTTTTGGTCAATCTGCTTGCTCTGAGGAATCTATTTCATGGACAAACTCTAACCAGTTCTGCTCAGCATGAAACTCGGGAGTCAAGAGCGCAGCCTGGCAACTGGTGACAACCCACTGACTTCAGTGCTAGAAAACTATTTTCTTGGACTTCACGCTTTTCCTATGCAGCAGTAAAGGAAGAAAGTATAAATTCCTGAGCTGGCCGTAGCATTGTTGTTGCTCAAGCATGTATTGCACATGGTAATGCACCTTTCTTGGATTTTGGTTGTTCAGATGAGGCGCCTCCAGCCTTTCTCTTTCTCCTTGGCACAGCTGAATTTCTCCTGTCAAAAGGAACAGGGCTGTATTGAGGGAGGAGGTTGAATTTCTTCTCAAATAATTCTTCCAACTGTGCTAAGCTAAAGGGCAGGCAAAACCAATCAAATTAAATGTAACTCCATTTCTGTAGAAAAAAATATCTTGTTTAGGAGAATGTGTGCATATATACATTCCTGTCTACATAATGTAGACAGAGCAGGAAAGAGAGAAGCGCGCACACACGGTAAACGTCATACTGTTAACCCAAGTTTGGGAGGAGAATGTACACTCCAGCTTCTGCATTTGTAACTCAGTACAAATTGATTAGTTGCGTATATGAAAATTAGAAAAAATACAGACATGGGTTTCACGCTGGGGACATTTAGCTCTGTTTGCTGCACAGATTGGTACAGGAGCTGTGTCTGCTGTGTGAGGGGAAGGAAAACAAGACCATAAAGAAACCAACCAATAACATGGTTTGTAAAACCTCAGGTGAAAGTCCTAACATTGGAATGGAAACAATAACAATTCAAAGCAGAGGAATCCGAGTGTCCCAGAACAGTAGCTTGTTTCCCACTTCTCTTACCCAGCAGAGAGATGCCTCAGCCCCAGTGCGTGAGGATTTACAAGCGGTGACTCAGACTGCAGCGTGGGGCTCTGCAGGGCTACAGCCCCCTCTCCCTCCGGTGCTGCTTTGCCAGCACCCGTTTCTCCTGACTTTTGTGGTACCCACCCCAGGGATAGATTTTCACTGGGCTTTTTGTCCTGCCGGCTGCATCTGTTTCTCAGCCCCAGCTCTGTCTGCTTGGGAAGGGCGACGTGAGGCTGTGCCCCCTTTCCCACTGCTGGCACTCTTCCTCCAGGTGCCACCGCTCTGCCAGGACCGGTCATCTCCGGTGACACATGCCACCCTGTTTGTGCTGTAGCCAGGACTGCCTCTGGTCTGCTCCTGTTTACAGCAGTATCACTTCGGAGTAAGACCGTCCATGCCAGTGCTGTGCTTTGGGGGAGCTGCATTCAAGCCCTGACAAGGAAGAAGAAAAATCAGAGGTGGCATTCCAGATTTTTCAGTTTCAATGGGAAAAGACTCCCAAGGCAGGTTCCCTCCAATCCGTGGGCCAGTCGCGATGCACCGGGTGTTTTGGAGAGGCTAGCACTGTTCTGGTGTCAGATTATGTTCTTCTGTCCTGACACCCACCAAGGCTTTGTTTTAAGATATTTAGGAACCGGATGACGTTTCTGTGAACCCTGCAACCACCTGCAGGCTTTGAAACCTGCCAGTTGCATGGTCTTGGGGTGCAAGTCGGAGGGGTTGTTCAGTTTGCGCGCTGCCGTGCCCGCTCCAGCAGTGGCACGGCTGATGGTGTGCCCCAGCTGAGGATGCCTCTGCAGATACGCCTCATTTTGCAGAGCCAAGAATAGGAACCCTGACAAGCATCAGCATTTCCAAACCTGAATCTAGATAAAGTTAGTGCCAGGTGAGAGGTGGGTGACAGGGTCTCAGCTTGGGCTGAGCCCATGCAGAGGAGCTGCTGCAAGGTAAGAGTCCCTTTTCCTTGATGACAAGTGGCTTGAAGGGTTTGCGTTCTGCGCTCCACAATAACTTGTAGTAAGCAGGGTGCAATCTGCTAAACCTTATTGAGATTGGTTGTTTTTCCTGGTGGAAAAAGGGTTTACAATGGGTAGAGATCATTATGAAAGGAGGACCACAGCCTTTCACACGTGCTGGTCCTCCAGGTACATGCAAAGAGAGGTCTGTGTGGATACCAGAGCTCCTGCGAAGGAGCTCAAACACCCAACCAGCATGTTTCCAGCCAGCTGAGACCTCTGGCCACCGGTGGCCTGGGAGAGGGAGGGAGGGAGGGAGAAGTGAGTTTTCTTACCAGCTGGGGAAAAAAGGCAGTGAAGCCTATGGATGGAGACGGACTGCAGGGTCAGATGCCAAAGCAGCCTTCCTAGGGCTGCTGGTCAGAGCCCTGACAAGCCCCGGTACCCTGGGAGGCAGCAGCCAGCCCTGCAGCCTGCTAGCGAAACACTTCAGCTCCAACACGGCTCCTCCTTCTGTGCTTTTCAACAGCTCTGCAGCCCCCCAGCCCCAGCCCGCTGCGCTGGTGGGCCGGGGAGCTGGAGGCATTTTCCCAGCGCTCTGATCTAACAGCACCAGTGGGACTGTTTCCAGCACGCTGCCACTGGAGGGCGTGTCGGCCTCCCTCCCTATCTCCCACCACCCCGGCCTGATAAAGGAGGGGCTGGTGGCAGCCGGGGGAAGCGCCCAGAGCAGGGGATGGAGCTGGGGACTGGCCAAACACCAAGGTGGCAGGGCTGGGGTGCTTCTCCCGTGAGCCCCTCCCTGTCAATGAGGATGTTGATACCTGTGACTATGGAAATCTTAAGATCAATTCAAGCAATTAGAGCCATTGCTCAATCGCTGTAACCAAACAAAAGGGAAACCATTGTCACTTAGGAAACAATTAGTTGTAAGCTAAGGAGCTCTGGAACAATCTCATTTTAAAGAGCTGGGCCTTGGAAGAACAGATGTGCAAAAAAAGAGAAGAGAGTTACAAGGTGATCCCAAAACGGGCCTTGAGGGATAAGGTATATGTCATACCAGGAGTGAGTCTGAAGACCCCCCGGGGGTGTCAACAAACATGGGGGAAAGACCTTAGCATATGCTAACGAGTTCCCAAGGAAGATCCCTGCCTGTGATAAGCACTACTGGGAAAGATACTGAATATGTCTATGAACATAGTAGAAATACTTGCTAGTTTTGTCTTTTGGGTGTGCACCTTAGGTGGAGTTATCCCCCGTGCACCCAGCGCTGCAATAAAGAATGCATGCTTTCTAAAACTTCCAAATAGCCTTAGAGAGTGAACTATTTTGCCGCTTTCTGGTAACAGATTTTGGCACCGCAGATGGGACACTGCTCTGGAACATGGGCGGATCCGAGGGATCGCAGGACCTCCAGCCGTCACCGAGGGATTCTCGGGGAAAACCTGCGATCCCCGGACCAAAGAGTTCTGAGCAAGGACCATCAACAAGGCAAAGGCATTCTTTCAGTATTATTTTCTGTTGCCTGTCCGTGGGTCGTAGCGAAAGCTGGGCAGGGTTGGGCCGTATCCCTGGGGCAAAGGGAAAGTACCCTTTGATTGTAACTGAAGGGTGAGTCTCCTTCCCGAAAGGGAAGCTCAGAAGTTTGTCTGTTGAACGTTGAATACGGCCGTGATCATAATGGCGTGGTGTTGTGTTTGTTGCTGTAGTGTTTGTAAGTGTGTAGTATTGTTGTAAAAAGCTGGGGTGAAATTGTTTTAGTGCCCTGTTTTTAAACTGGGAACTGGAACTTCTAAAAGGGAATTGATGGGAAAGAAATGTCCTCTTGGGTGCATTTTATTAAATTGGAAGCAAATAGCAGGACCCCCAGGAGGAGTGGCAAAGAGAGAGGATCTAATCAACTATTGTAATCAGTGGTGGCCATTGTAGGGACTGAAGGAGGGAGAAAAGTGGCTGGTTAATGGGACTTTTAGGATACTCTGTTCCAGTTGTTGTTATTCTTAAGAGGGGAAGGAAAATGGGATGAAGTTCCCCATGTTGATTTATTCTCTGCTTTACGAGATCATCCTGAATGGAGCAGGGATTGTAAATGAATAGGGAGAGATCCTTTGGTTCTGACCTGGGCAAAAGATAATCAGAAACTCTGTAAGCGTTGTTGTTCGGCGTGTAGTATGAGTCAATGGTGCGTCCAATACGGAGGAGCGGACGAGGAGGATGTTTCTGATGAAGGGGACTCTTTTGGTGGAAATGAGAAATTCAGTGCTATTGCAGGGAGAACGAGGGGAGGATGGGGAGGTCGAGTTGTGCAAGCTCTCAAGCCGTGCACCCAGCGCTGCAGTAAAGAGTGCCTGCTTTCCAAACCTTCCGAATAAGTCTTAGAGAGTGAATTCTCCTGCCGCTTTCCGGTAACAGGATGGTGACAATCAGTTGGGCTGTATTAGGCAGGGCCGCTGTCAGGGGACTAGTGCCTGCCTTGAAGCGCCACTAATCGATGGTTAGCCGCCACTTCCCGTTTGGTTTGCAAACTGGCCACACTGGGGAGTTATGAGGGGACTGAGTTTGAATACTTACCCCCTGTTCCTGCAGCTCTTTTATCAGCGGAGCGATTCCCTCCCTCTCTCTCCCCGTGGTAAGGGACAGCCTTTCACACTCACGAGTTTAATCGGGGGAAGCGTAGGGGCAGTCTGTAAAAAGCCTTATCAGGGTTGACGGAACCCCAAACTTCCACTGCCTCCCTGCCGAGTCCGTCCAGGACTTCCCCTTCACTAAATCCGATCCCAGAGTATTGGTGGGGAGCACTGCCAACACCATAGTGGTCTCGGTGGGGGTGGTGTCTGCCAGCAACCAGCACTTTACTCGGGCTGTAGGTTGGGGTTTGCCATATCCAAATACATCGGTAACCCATATCTGTTATGAATCAGGGACAATCCCACTCCGGCCTGCGGTATCGGCATTTAAAGCAGAGATTTGGGCCCCTGTGCCTAGCAGAAAAGTGAGCGGAGTCTTCAAAGAGCCAAGGAGAAAGGCACAGAGCGGTTCTGGAGGAACAGCTTTTAATTGACAAAACACAAAAGGAAAGGTCCCATCAAAGCTACTCTAACCCCCCTCCCTCCCTCCCTCCCCTCCCTCCTTCCCCCCCCCCCACTCCCCCCCCTCCCTCCTTCCCCTCCCCCTCAGTCCCCCCCCTCCCTCCCACCCCCCAAATACACCACCCCTCCTCCCCCATCCCCCACTCCCCCCACCTCCACCTCATCCCTGCTCAGGCTCTACTTCCCCCCCTGCCAACCGCGTGCTGCCTGCCAGAGCCCTGCGCTTGCTGTCTGGCTTTGGCAAGGCGCTCTGCCCCCGCTTCTTCCCCCGCTTCTCGCAGGCGGCAGCCTGGGACGGTGGCAGGGCCATCCCCGCAGCCCCCCACGGCTCCTGGGGCTGCATCCCGATGGTGTAGAACTCTCCCAGGATGAGCATGGCGTCAGTGGTCTCAGGGATGCTGTAGTCGGGGGTGAGCAGCTCCTTGGGCAGGGTGAGCAGCTCCTTGGGCAGGGAGAGCGAGGCAAAGTCACAGTGGGGGGTGTTTGTGCCGGTGCCACCAAGCTCCCCAGGCACAGGGCTGCTGCCCAAACCATCCTGACTGACCCCCCCCTGCATCCAGGGAGACACCAAAGAGCCTTCGGGCCTCTTTGAGAAGCTCCTCCTCAGAGACTGCAAAGTCTCCATCCGGGTCCCCAGGGGCTTGGTTGTGGGGGCCAGCAGAGGGGCTGGGGGGGGGGGGCGGTCCCGGCCCAGGGGGGATGTTGGTTCACCTGGCTTCTAGGAGGTGAACCGGGAGAGATGGCCCCAAGCATTGGGGAAATTCTCTGGGACTTGGATTTCCTGGGCACGCATGAGCCAGGCGAGAGCAGGGACGCTTGCCTGGGCTTGCTGAAGCCCTGTGCCAAAAGTGCCCTGGGGACAGGGCTGATGGGGATGCTGGGCATGCGCGGGGGCCGGGGATGGCGAAGGCGCTGGGGTGGCAGAGCAGCCGGGGTGCCGTACCTGGTGGTGGTAGTGCCTGGGGGCCCTGGGGTGCCACGTGCAGTGAGGGTGCCCAGGCTGCGGGGAAGGGCTGCTGCTGGCGGGGCAGTGGGCACAGGTTGGCTGAGCCTGGAAGAGAGACAGGAGCGATGGCCGGCGGTCACCTCCGCTCTTGCCCCCAAGAGCGTCCCCGGGCTGCAGGGGTCGGGGTGGGTGCCTACCTTGGGGGTAGAAGGTTTGGGGAAGGAGAAAAATCTGCGGGAGCCGGGGTGCCGGGGGGTCCCGGGGGCTGCGCGGTAGGAGCTGCAGTGGTGGCGGCGCCGTGCTGCGTTCTGGCTGTTGGCTGCTAAGGACTCTCTGGCGTCTCCCAGGAAGGAATGTGGGGTCTCCGCGTGTTCCGCCCCGCCCCAACAGCGTACAGCCCAACAGCTACTCTGGACGAGCAGCCCTTGTCCTAATGGCAGATTTCGGCTTCCCAGACATCAGCTTGTTGTCCAAACAGCGGATTCGTTACGCCGTGTACACTAAGCCACTTCTCACACACGTAGGAGACATATTGCTTTTTATTGAGGCCTGGGTGCTGGGTGGATTTCCACAAATCAAGCACACCTGATGCCCGTTCCCTGTCATATTTATACACAAACCTTCCAAATTAGGAGACTCCCAATTACAACGATTGGTTCAGATTTCTTCTGCTAGGATGCAAACTAGAAGGCATGCTCGGTTCTTTTCTCGGCCTTTATCTTTGGGTAGGTGGTATAATTTGGGTAGGGGGCTCGTGGGTCGGTGGTTGCGGAGACCCTGGCCCAAATTACCTTTCCCCTCGTTTCTCAATACTTCTGGCACTCCCAAATGGTTCTTCAGGGTCTGTTGATCAGACTAACGATGTATGGGTTGTGCTTCTACCTCTTGACAAGCACGTCTTCCTTGACACCTTGTCTGGGTAAATAGGAACTGACAGAATGGTAGCACTGGACAATGGCCATCCTCAGGAGTCCCTAGCCGCTATTTACAAAACTCTCTGTGACATCCTGAACTGTGAAAAACTATCTGGAACATTCTTAACCGTGGAACTATGAAAAACAATTTGTAACTTTTTAGCTGCAGATTCAGGATTAACTTTCAACCTCAGTGAAGGATATCCTGGTCCGACTCAAAGCACGTGATGAAACTGTGAAAAACTCAAGGTGTGGAAGGATTATTTCCTGTATTAAATTGTCTTACAAGCAGCGCGCTCTGTTGCCCTGTGGATAGTATCATGTCATCACCGGCACGCCTGGTAATTTTCCGTTTCTTTCCTAGTACAAGGATGCATTGATGAAGGCAAATCCAGGGGTACGGGTGGTGCCCCACAACGAAGCAACCTGTGGAACCCCAGACATCGCCTGTTACAAAGAGGAAAAAGCAGGCTCTGCAAAAGAGTTCCCAAGCCTGAGGAAAGGGGCCAAAAGTGAAGCAATGCCACAGCATACCTTTGGGATGGCAGGTGAGATTTCCATCCCTGTTCCTCAAAGGGAACAGCCTCGTTTTGTTTGAGGATGCGGTGTTGGAATCAAAGCGCAAGGCCAGTTTTCTTTACTGCAGACTGCGCTGTAGTGCAAATACCTTTGGTGTCCCACATGGAGTTGCCAGGTGTGGTGGGTTGACCCTGGCTGGGGGCCAGGTGCGCACCAGAGCCGCTCTATCATGTCCCTTGTTCACCAGACAGGGGAGAGAGAAAAAGTATAGCAAAAAGCTTCTGGGGCGAGATAAGGACAGGGAGAGATCACTCACTAATTATCGTCACGAGCAAAACAGACTGAACTTAGAGAGGAAATTCATCTAACTTCTTACTAAGTGAAACAGAGGAGAGGAATGAGAAATAAAGTCAAATCTGAAAACACCTGCCCCCACCCCTCCCATCTTCCCGGGCTCAACTTCACTCCCGGCTTCAACCTCCGCCCCCCCTCAGCAGCACAGGGGGACGGGGAATGGGGGTTACGGTCAGGTAACAATAAGGTAACTATGTGATGGAAATGTGATTTTGTAATGGTTTTGTAACCTAAGTGTATAAACGTATAAGGGATGAAAGGCTAGGTGTGCATGTTAGGAGGAGAGATCCCCCATGCACCCAGCGCTGAATAAACCAATGTTGGCTTTCTAAACTGCATTTCTGTTTGGAAAGTTGTTATTGCCCTTTGAGCGGTAACAAGGGGGACCGGCGTGAGTGAGGTGAGAGGTTCTGGGAGTGGAGAAATAAGCAGGGCTCCTAAGCTTCCTTTCATGGTTCTTGGCAGTTTGTCTCTCTTTTTTTTTTCCCTTTTTGAAGGCAACCACTGAGAAAAGCAACAGTCTGTGGAAACACAGCATTTTGAAGAAAAGTATATGGTGGGAGTTAAAACTAAATCTTAACTAAAACGTGCAGATACCTATTAATGGAAGAGATCCTCTTTCTGCAACTTGTGGAACTAGGTTTTCAGTTGGGAGGCGGGTGAGTCCACTTTCTGCAGGAAGGAGGGGTTTCCTCACCTGAGGGAGTGGGTGATTTTGCCTGGGTTTGGAGCAGCTTGGGCGCTCCCTCCCCCCCTTGCTCTGTGTGACTGGAAGGCTCCAGCTGGGCATAGCACTTGTAACCGGTTCCTGGTGGGACTCCCCCAGGGGTGGGGTGCTGCCAGTACAGGCCTCAGGGCATTAAAGGGCCCTCCTAGGGTGAGGGATTGTTGCCGGAGCATTCTTTCAGCCTCCTGCAAGGCTAGACTGACCACAAAGAGGCCTTTCTCCCAGACCCAGTATCGCTTTTCTGCAGCTTTGAAGCTGCCTGAGTGAAACCCTCCGTTGCACGCTGCCACACGTGTAGAGATGCCCCAGGAAGGGCAAAACCCCGTTCCACCTGGAGCGGATCTGTGGGGTGTGCTGGGCCCAAAGCTTGCTATGCCCCTGCTTCAAAACCCAGTAATTTTGGGGCTTCCTCATGAAGAGGGGTCCAATCCCAGGAAGCTCTTTTGCATGTTAGATCGTACAGGGGACGAGCTGTGGCAGAGAAATCCGGCCTATGCTTCCTCCGGAATCCCAGCAAGCCTAGGGTATGTTGCAGCTCCTTTTTGTTTTCTGGGCTTTCTCTCTGTTGTAAGGTGGCCAAGGTTTTGTTGGAATACACACGGCTCCTCCCTTCCACCAGCTGCCTAAGAACTGCACCTCAGCGGAGGGGAGTTGTACCTTTTCTGCCGGAACCTAAAGTTCTCAACTTTCCAGGTGAGTAATTCTTTTCTTTTGGGTTTGTCCCACTGCAGGGCCATCGGACACCCCACCCCCCCTCCCCCCCCCGCAATATATCATCAGTGTATTGGTACGTTTTAACTCTCCCCTCGGGGATGATTTCTGATAGTGCTGGGGCCAGGGCGTGATGTGCCAAGGTAGGCGAATGCCCATATCCTTGTGGCAAAGGAGTAAAGGTCTATTGTATACCTTCCTGTGTGAATGCAAATCTATCTCGGTCGCCTTCCTGTAGAGGAACCATGAAAAACATCTCTGTTACATCAGTGGGGGCTAAAATGTTGTGGGACTGTTCCTGTATGGTGACAATCAGTTGGGCTGTATTAGGCACAGCCGCAATCAGGGGACCGGTGCCTGCGTTTAAGGGCCAATAATCAATGGTTAGCCGCCACTTCCCGTTTGGTTTGCAAACTGGCCACACTGGAGAGTTATGAGGGGAGTGAGTTTGAATAATTACCCCCTGTTCCTGCAGCTCTTTGATCATGGGAGCGATTCCATCTGTAAAAGAAATCTACCAGGCGTGAGTTGCCCTAGGTTTGCTTTCTTGCAGCGCTGGATGCATGGGGGAATCAGCTCCGCCCAACGTGCACGCAGGTGATTACCAACGCACAGGTTATTTAGAATCAAAACATACATATTCATCATTTTTCTCAAAAAAAGGCAGCCCTATGATAATAATTTCTTGGAATTCATTTACGTAGTCTCCTCCCCGTCACGCATGCTCAGTGATTTGAGTCGGTGGCCCTCAAGGGGTCTCTGGTGGTCGTCAGTGGTCGCGCAGCCGTGTTTGCTGCATGACCCTCTTCTTGTAGGCACGCGCAGTATCCTCGCCGTGGATGCACCTGTCCGTAACAACTTACTTCATAAGATTAATATTCCCGGGCCTATTGTCCGGTTGGGTAGGGACTGTATGTGGAACGTAGGAGCATTGTACATTGCCATGGTCAGTTAGCTTCATTACCTGTTACCTTGATTACAAACTAATTATTCCAAGCTAATCATTCTGTAGTTTCTGTCTCACGGCCTCTATCCCACGATTACATTTTCCCCTTTTTGGAAGTTTCCTTCCAGGCCTTGAGTAGCTTTCTGGTTAGCATTGTCACCGAAATCCGGGAATAAACGTCGTAACACCAATGTAGTGTTAAAAGGCAGGCATTCTTTATTGCAGCGCTGGATGCACGGGGGATAGCTCCACCCAACGTGCATGCCAGGTGATCACCAACACACAGGTTATATAGCATCAAAACATACATATTCATCGTTTTTCTCAGAAAGGGCAGTCCTATGATAATCATTTCTTGGAACCCATTTCCATATTCTCCTCCCCGTCACGCATGCTCAGTGATTTGAGTCGGTGGTCCTCAAGGGTCTCTGGTGGTCGTCAGTGGTCGCGCACCTGTGTCCGCTGGATGACCTCCTTCATGCAGGCATGCGCAGTGTCCTTGCTGTGGGTGCACCCGTCCATAACGACTTACTTCATAAGATTAATATCTCCAAACCTATTGTTCAGTTTGGTAGGGACTGTACAAGGAACATAGCAGCATTGTACCTTGCCATGGTCAGTGAGCTTCATTACCTATTACCTTGGTTACAAACTAATTATCTCAACCTGATTCTATAGCTACATTAAGTTAAAATCTTACAAATATAATCAAATCATCCTAACTTTTATATAATCAACTTTTGATTGCTTTATCAAAATATATGTAACATTTCCCCCCTTTGAAAGTTTTGAAAATTATTTCAAGACTTTCACTATACTAATCATTTTCTATGTTGGAGGAAACTCTGGGATTGCTTGTCTCTTTTGCTGTTCTGCAACAGCTTGGACGATCATATGAGTGAAAGAAGCTTCACGAGTAATTTGCTTTTTCAGATATGTTAACCGATTCATCATTTTCCAGGCTATGACATACAATATTGCTGACAAGGTCAAACTGATCAAAACCAATATTAAGAGAATCACGATGGGGTGACACAACTTGTTTAGGATGCCTGTAGCAGTAGGTGACCATCCAAAAAGTGTGTCCCACCATCTAAGTTCTGCATCTCTCTGCGCTCTTTCAAAAACTCGGTGTATTTCTTTCACATTGTGATGAACAGTTATTAGGGGTTTTTTGTCCGTTTTCCTTAATTTTTTTTCCAGAATTGCAATCAAATCCTTGCGTTGTAAGAACTGTTTCACTAAAGCGAGATTCATTCCAATGGGTGTAGGTAACAATTCATGAATCAACATGTAGTTAGACTGCAAAAGTTGGTGAGATGTGACTGGGGTCGAATAAGAAAAGTCACATCCATCAATCTTAGTAAAATTACAAACACAAAAATTTGAATGATTTTTAATCTCTACGACTACCTTATCTACATATAAAAAATCACAAACAGTCCTCGAACATACACAGCCCTTACCAATATATATAATAACTGTTTTAGGGTTCTCGTTAGGATGAACCTCAAAATGGCAACTATTTTGTTCAGTATCCAGAGAAATATCTTGTGCCTCAATTGCACTACCTTCACAGACAAATCCTTGTTGTTCTCGCACGATGCAAGATTCCAAATTAACAGTTTGCCATTTTTCATTCATCTTTCGGGCCCATACTCTGTGCTCGGAAGGATAGAGTATAGTTCCGTTGTGGTTCAACCCTAATGCCACAATGGGATAAATTGAGTATATAGTAGCATTAGATATCGTGAGCACAAAAGTTGTAGCTGTGTTTGTAACGGGATCATAAGTAAAGTTTACCAGGCTCCACCAGGACTGGAGTTCTTTCTCAAAATCAGTAGCACTGTCCCAAACTAGTTTCCTAATTTCAGTGGGGAGAGTGCCTTCTTCACCTTCTCTTATAATTGAGGCGGCTACCGACTGCATCCATACTTGAGCCTGGATACAACTAAGAGCCAAAGAGAGGTTATTTTGGATCACCCCAAGTGCGTCTGTAATTAATTCGTGGTCCCTTACATTTACTCTTTCCCATGTTGGTAATATATTTGACAACAGCCACTGGTTAGTTCCTAAAGCCAATAAAGAAGATCGTAAAGGTTGTTGTAATTTAGCCAAGTCACTAATTGAGGCAGCCAGTTTGTTCATTATTACTTCTGAATCAATGCTATTTCAAACTCCCAATCCTGTTCCCAAAACACCGGTCAAGTCTCTCCGTGTCCTTTTCATAGTAAGAGTTCGTTTCTGCAGCCAGGTTGTCCATCCCTCATATGAAATTTTTAAGAAAGGTGAACAAGCTGGTTGAATATCTGAAACATTGTTTTGCATTGACAATTCAACTTGTTTGAGAGACCATGCCGGGTTAAACAACATTTGTTGCAAGCCTGTATTTCTAATCGCATACGGTCCAATTTCAAAGATTTTCGAATTAAGCGCAACCATTGGTTGGGTAGTAGGTATTATGACATCTATTTTAAGTTCTCCCCAGTATTTGGTGTTATTTTTACCACATGTTACTCTGTGGGAGTATTGTACAGCAGTCAAATTTAACCAACAGTCTAAATTTTGATTTTTACACAAAATAGGGCCATGTGGTCCCATTTCATAACTGTTTATAGGCTCAATGCGAGATTCAGTGATTAATCTGCATCTTATTGTGATGTCATTTCCTTGTGGTACCCTAAAAGAGGGGGTGACTTCACCTTTACTAGTTAACGTAAAGAGAGTATCTGCATCAGCGTGCATGACTACTGCAACAAGCATCACTAGGGGTTTAGTTACAGCATTTATTTTGAATTTAAATGTAAGGCCTAATAGTCCTCCTAATAGTCAATGGATTAGGCCGCCAATCGCACACCACATAAACTGGTTTAGTTAAAGTAAAATTATGCCAACAATCTCCTTGTTCCTTAATACAGGATTTGGTGATTTCAACATTATTGGTACTAGGGTCTAAGGAGTAGTTACCAACATTCTGTTGGCGGCAACACGCAATGAGAGAATCTTGTTTGTTACATTTCCATTCAGTGGTGGGACAGAGTCTCATTGTAATATTAGAAGTAGGGTCTAATAGATTTCCGGAGATGGTAATTGAAGAAGCTTTCTCATGAAGAGATCCTTCCATCTTTCTGCATCCTACTTGAATTCTTTCTCCAATTGTTCCAGTTAAGACACGGACCCAGTCCTTTCTGTCCCATTCCCACTCAGGTGGGTGGTAAACTTCCGATTCATGCATTACTACAGTGGCTAAATTTGGGGAACGGTCTTTGGGATATGGTCCCACACTCCAGGTATATTGGACAATAGCTTGGGACCATGGCCATTCTGTATTTCTTTGGCTACAAATTAGTGATGAAATACAAAAAAGTGTTATCAGTCTAATCAAACAATTCATAATATTCATAATTCAATAGATAACAGGCTAAAGAAACTGCTCCTTAGAATTTTTACACAGTCTAAGTTGCAAAGGTCCCTCTTGCGTAGATGTCCACTGATCTGGCGGTGCCTTCTTTACTCGAGTGTAGTGAATCCAAGGCTCCACTCCTTCTACCTTGATCGCGGTATAAGTTGTTAACAGTACCTGGAAAGGTCCCTTCCACTTTTCCTGGAGTGGTTCAGAACCCCATGTCCTTACATACACAAAGTCAGCCGGCTGCTATGGATGTACAGGCGTATCAAGAGCAAGCGGCCTGGTCAGCACAATATATCTTCTAAGCGCTTCGAGGGTCTTTCCTAAAGAAATCAGATATGTTTTTAAATCTATTTCCCCTGTTACCCTCATGTCCCCTGGGAGTAAGGGAGTTTGGTAGGGTTTGCCATATAGTATTTCATATGGACTTACACCGTCTTTAGACCTTGGTTGGATTCTTATTCTTAACAGAGCTAATGGCAAAGCCTGTGGCCTTTTCAAAGATGTTTCTTGGCAAATTTTACTCATTTGTCTTTTCAAGGTCTGGTTCATCCTTTCAATTTTCCCGCTTGATTGCGGTCTCCAGGGAGTATGCAAATCCCAATTTATCCCTAGGATTTTACTTACTTGTTGGACTATTTCCGCTACAAAATGTGGTCCTCTGTCAGAAGATACGCCCAATGGTACCCCAAATCTCGGTATTATTTCTTTTAGTAATATTTTGACCACTTCTCTTGCTTTGTTGGTGCGGCAAGGAAAAGCCTCCGGCCATCCAGAAAACGTATCAATTCATACCAACAAATATCTATACCCATTCTGTCTAGGTAACTCAGAGAAATCGACTTGCCAATAATCTCCTGGGGAATTGCCCTGCTTTGTTACTCCTAAAGGTGCTTTCCTTTGGTTTAAGGGATTATTTTTAAGACAAATTGGACACTTAGCTATTATTGATTTAATTATTCCTGTCATTCCTACACATACTACAGATGTTCTCAAATTTGTAACCATAGCATCCACACCCCAATGTGTCTGCTCATGTTCTTCCTTTGCAAGTTCTGTCATAACTTGTGGGGTCACTATTACCTGATTCTCTGGTGTTACCCACCATCCTTCCGCATTTTGGGATGCCTTAAGTTGGGATGTTGTCAAGTTGTTTAGAGAAGTATCCCACTGGTCGCTTCCAGGATCCCAGCCGTTGCGCCAGCACTCCGAGGGCCAGATGTTGCCTCTCGTGAACAAACAGTGTTTTTGTCTTACCGGCTTGGCTTGGCTCCAGGTTTTAAAGGCACCTTTACCGGTTCTGCCAGTTTGGATCATCCTGGAACTTCACTTGCCCATACCAAGGGAGTGACTGCATTGTCCACCGCTTCTGGAATTTGTTCTTCTTTGGAGGAATTCTGTAACATAAATACTCTTGCCTCTATGGCTTTTGATTCTGGTATTAGTAATCTGATTTCTCCATCTTTAAAAATTATTTGTGCATCTAATTTGCTTAATAAATCTTGTCCCAATAAGGGCAACGGACATTTGGGCATGTACAAAAATGGATGTGTTTTACCTACTATTTTCCCAGCTTAAATTTTAACGGTTTCAAGAAAGGCCAGTTCTCTTTTCGCCCCGTCGCACCAACACCCTCTGCTGATTTATGGCTGAGTTTCACTTTCCACATTTCTTATTCTCAGTCAAGATTGCCAGAATTTTTCCATCCCTTTGCATTTGTCTGACTGCTTTTTCTTTTTCTCTGTTGTTATACACAGTCCAGGCTACTTCAAGCATTTTACCTAAGTCTCTGGACTCAGCCCCTTCCAGTTTCTGGAGTTTTTTTCCTAGGGCTGATTGTCCCATAAATCTAGAGGCCAATTGTATAGCTTCTTCCGTGGTGTTTTTTGTTTGTGGTTTTTTTTGGTGTTTTTTGTTTGTGGTTTTTTTTTTTTTTGGGTTTGTGGGGGGGGGGGGTTTGTTTATCTTTGCATATCTATCACCAAACAAAATCCACTTCTGAGATCTAGTCAGCATCCCTCTGGGTCCCGTTTGATTAGGGTCCCACTCAGGATTTGTGGATGGAAAATTCTGGTCCACTGTCCCTTGTATAATCCCATTAGCATGAGCTCCTTCTACTTGTTTTCTGGCCGTATTTAATACCATTTTCTTTTCAGTATCTTCCAACAAAATATCCAATATTCAACCAATAATTCAACATCATCACCTTCAAATTCACGTTTAAGACACCGTTTACCATTATCACAAGCTGAGCAATCTTTTTCCAAATGTTATCAGGTTCCTGCCCCTTTAGTGCCATTATCGCGGAACCAGGTGAAAACAGTTCACATTGCCTTTGCCATTCCGGATGATTTCGCAATGTGAAAAACAGATCTACATATGCCATTTCGTTCCATTTACCTTCCCTTTTACAAAATAACATTAATTGCAAAATGGTGTTATATTGCAATGTCCCATTTTCCGGCCACTTTTCCCCATTTTCTAAAGTGTATAGTGGCCACCAATGATTACAATATTCAATCAACTGTTTCCGAGTCAAAGGATCAACATTTCCCAGATCTTTCCAGTGCTCCAAAATGCATCCCAGGGGTGTTTTTCGTGGGCTTGGTTTCTTACTCGGAAAAGTGCCCATCTCCCAGGGACTTAGTGGTTGTGATTGTGCACTATCACAAGCACTCAGTCAGAGGGACCCCAACCCGTGTTAGAGCTCCCTCAGGGATTTCCCCTGCCACCGGAAATCCCAGGGATTTCTCCTGCCACCCGAAATCCCAACCTTGGAGGCTTCCCCTCCCCTCTGGGCCCTGCTCCACAGGCTTTCGCCTAGCAGAGACTTTTCCCTGAGACGTCTCTCCAGCCCAACTCTGCGCAGCTTTCACCACGCCTTACGAGCAGGCCTCCCGTGCTCTTCGCGTGGGCCTGTCCCGGCGTGGGCCTGTCCCGATACGGGCCTGTCCCGGAGCCACAGGGTCCTTACATAAGGTACCTTCACATACTTCAATTAAATGAGAATGCCTTTACCTCTCCCAGGGGTCTTGCTCAAAGCTCTTTGGTCCGGGGATCGGAGGTTCTCCCCGAGAATTCCCCGGTGCCGGCTGGAGGTGCTGCGATCCCACGGATCCGTCGAGGTTCAAAAGCAGTGTCCCACCTGGGTCGCCAAAACTGTCACCGAAATCCGGGAATAAACCTCGTAACACCAATGTAGTGTTAAAAGGCAGGCATTCTTTATTGCAGCGCTGGATGCACGGGGGATAGCTCCACCCAACGTGCATGCCAGGTAATCACCAATACACCGGTTATGTAGCATCAAAACATACATATTCATCGTTTTTCTCAGAAAGGGCAGTCCTATGATAATCATTTCTTGGAATCCATATCCATATTCTCCTCCCCATCACGCATGCTCAGTGATTTTGGTCGGTGGTCCTCAAGGGTCTCTGGTGGTCGTCAGTGGTCTTGCACCTGTGTCCGCTGGATGACCTCCTTCATGCAGGCATGCGCAGTATCCTTGCTGTGGGTGCACCCGGCCATAACGACTTACTTCATAAGATTAATATCTCCAAACCTATTGTTCGGTTTGGTAGGGACTGCACATGGGACATAGCAGCATTGTACCTTGCCATGGTCAGTGAGCTTCATTACCTATTACCTTGGTTACAAACTAATTATCTCAACCTGATGCTATAGTTTCTGTTTCACGGCCCCTATCCCACGGTTACAGTCCTGTTGGCAAGAGTCAGCTGGAAGCAAGGGACGTGGTCTCAGCAGCCCCACAAGAACTGGATGCTGTTGTCCTTCTCTCGCACCAAGCAGCATCCCTCTCTCCTGCCCACATCTCTGCGTGTCCCTCCTGACCTGCTGAGGATCAGCACCACCCTGCACCTTCATCTCCAAGGTGTGAACAAGGAGCAGATCTTCTCTGTCCACCTAACCTTTTTCTCTTTAGCCTGGGAAGGACCTGAAACGATCCTATGTTTAGGCATGTCCACCAGCAGTGGAAGATCAGTGCTGAGCAGAGCCGCCGCAGCTGCCTTGCCGTGCCGCTCAGAGGCAACCTTCCTTCCTGCTCCCATTCCCCAGCATCTCCTTGGCCTTCGGGCAGCTTTCAAAGCTCACAGGCAGGCAACGCCGAGCCATGGGAACGCCCCGCTCCTATTAATATTTCCACAGTGAGTAAATCTCCATCCTTTTAGGGCTCTCAAATCTATTATTTTTACATTTGCAGTGGATTCCCTGGCCCTGTTATTCATGAAAACCTCCAGGAAAGCTCCTCAAATACAGCTTTGACTTTCTGCCCAGGACCTGTGGACAAGGGGGAAAAAAATAATAAAATAAGGCAACATTAATAAAGCAGGAGGTTTCTATTAAGTCTGAGGGACTGGACACGCTGGCTTTCTTGGATGCTGAAATCCTCTAGTGCGAGCTAAATCTCATACACTTCATTTTCCCAATCTTTCCTTCAATATATTTTAAGAGAGCATTGCTAGTAGCAGAGTAAATAATGCCCTAACTGCAAACGTGGGGTCTGCAG
This sequence comes from Grus americana, assembly GCF_028858705.1. Taxonomy (NCBI): domain Eukaryota; kingdom Metazoa; phylum Chordata; class Aves; order Gruiformes; family Gruidae; genus Grus; species Grus americana. The sequence goes on from NW_026561305.1 coordinate 626,151, forward strand.
GGTGGTGTGGGGTCAGCCTATGGGCTGTGACATTCTCCACTGTGCTCTGCTTGTGGTCTCAGCCCTCACTCCGTAATCAGGGGGTTGAGCTTGAAGAGGTTTTAATTAGCCGCGAATACAAATAACAAGCAATTCCTTGGAGGCTGGGGAAGGAAGTGGGTGAGCTAACGTTATGGAGATGTGCACGGAGTCACAAAATAGGCAAATCAACGAGCTCTGTAACCGACACCACTATATTCCTCACCCCCTGGCTTTTTAACGAGTAAGATTGGGGTGTTAAATTCTGATTCGCATTATACGAGCAACCCATATTCTCTAAAGTTGAGTATTTACCTTTTTAATCCTTTTTGGCCTCTATTTTCAATGGGTATTATTTTTGTCTTACCGGATTTGTTCCAGGTCTAAGGATAATTCTTATGGGTTCCGCTCTTCTGGATCTACCCGGGACCTCATTAGCCCATACCAAAGGTGTCGCTGCATTCTTCACCTCCTCGGGAATTCCTTTGTTAGTCTTCGGTTGTTCCTGCCACATCAAAACTCTTGCCTCGATGGCTTGAGATTCAGGGATTAATAATTGAACTTCCCCATCTTTAAAGGTGATCTGCATTTCGAATTTACTCCATAGGTGCCGTCCCAAGAGTGGTATAGGACATTCAGGCATATATAAAAATTGGTGAGTTACCCATTGTTTTCCGAGCTTAAAATTTAAAGGATGGGAAAAGGCACGCTGTTCCGCTTTCCCTGTGGCACTCACAACGTTTACTGTATCATCGCTCAATTGTCTTTGATAAGTATTTAACAGAATAAGTCACCCCAGTATCTACAAGAAAATCTATTTTCCATTTCCCCAGCTCTACTGTAGCCAGGGGTTCTGCTGGGGAGGTTTCCCCCGGTCCCCTTCAGGACTTAGTTCAGGGGAACTGACGTGGAAAGGGAGCTGCTTCTTGATCGTATGGTGCCTCCTCCAGAACCTCTGCACTGACAGGAATAGGACCCCTAAAACGGTCCTTACTCTTTCCAATGTCCCAGTTCTTTCCAATAGGCACACTGATGATCTCCTAAGGTATCCCTGGTTTTTTGTGCTGGAGGGGCCTCGCCTCTCCCCCCATAGTATTGCCGTCCTCCCCTGAAGTTGCTGTTTGCTGACGCTCCCTGCAGTGCAGCTCTCAGGTTTCCCTCTCTTTCCCTGTCTCTCCGTGCCTGTCTCCGCTCTCGTTCGTTTTCTCCTTGCTCTTCTCTAATTTCCTTCTCTTGCTCCCTGTTATCAAAACCCAGCCATGCAACCTCCAACATCTCTCAGTAATTCCAAATCCTCCTCCTCATCACGCCCGCACTTCAAAGCCCGTTGCCCCGTACTACAAGCAGAGCAACACCTTCACAGCCTCCTGCTGCCTTTTCCTGCTTTTCTAATGCTGATGCCAGGGGGTCTTGCAGGGTAAACCCACAGTCCTTCAGCCACTCAGGATGATTTCACAGGGTGAAAAACACATCAACATAAGGTACCTTATGCCATTTCTTCTCCCTCCTACAAAACAACATCAATTGTAACATTGTCCTTTTATTCCCAATTTTTATTCTTGGGCCATTTTTCCTGATCATCCAATTTATCCATCGGTCACCAGTGATGATAATATTTTATCAGAGTTCTCTTATCTGTTACACCTCCCGGTGAACCTTCTGTTTCTTGCCAGTGTCTCAGTATGCATCCTAATGGACTCTTCTTCAAGATTCATCCGCTCTGATCGCTTCTCATTTTACTCGTTTAAATGTCTATCTTGCCAACCACAAACAATCTTTACTATTTTGGTAGCACGCTCCTTCTTTTCCCAAGGGGTCCACACTTGACACTTACTTAGCACACTCTACGGCTGTCCCAGATTGCATTCACAATCTCTGTTTATACCATAAACATTCAAAAAGAATTATTGGTTTACACTATTTTTCAGGTTGTAAAAGGCAATATTCTGGTTCCCACATTTACCAACAATTCTACTTTAGGGGCTGCACCATTCAGATTTTTTGTTAGTCTTTTAACACGGCAATAAAGGACATCCAAACTTACACGTCAATGCTACTATTAGTCTAAGCTAATTACCCACAATATTGGGCCCCCTTTATCAGGTTTCCTCAAACTTTGTGTCTTTTTTCTAGTTCACACCCAAGGACTGTTCCCTAATTTACGGCTTCTCTTATCCCGTTTCTACATTCCAACTCTTTTACTAATTGTTTTCTTTCGTACTGGAGCATGAGAGAGGCGAAGCCTGAGTTTGTGGGGCCTGACTCAAGTGTTGCCAAGTTATACGTTGTGTTTTAAAATTGTTCTAGGCTAATTAGTTTCCCTTATTCATTCCTTTTTGAAAATCAGAGGCTGTGTTTCCATTGCCGTGGAGTAAAAAAGTCACACAAGTGCCTTGGTACCAAGAAGCCACCTCAGCATAGTTGTGGGGTTCTCCTCTGCATAACTTCACCTGCTTCCTAGTAGACACGGTGCTGCCCAAGCTCGGGGGTTTCCAGTGCTCAACCCAGCTTGACCTGAGCCACATCAGGAGTTTCTACCCTGTGCGGCAAGAATTTCAGAAACTTAGGACAAAGCGTTCCGTCCCTGCTGTTCTGCTCACACATACCTTGGTGTAAGAGAGATTTGTAATTGGCAAGGAAAGAATTCCTTGTTGATTTGAGAAATCTCCAAGTGACCCACAGAGAACCCAGTCATCTGGAGGGTACGTCCCTACTGAGCACGTGGCCCGTGGACTGAGCTGCGAGATAGGGAAGCTCCTGATGTCGGCTTCAAAGCAAGCCTCCTCCATCTGGTTTTGCTCCAGGTGGCTGCTTGGTTGCCATTTGTTTTCAAAAGACACTAGCACTGGGAATTCAGCTTGGGGGCTTGGAGAGGGAGAGAAGAAGCAAGCATGTCTTTCCCAAGGGCAACTGCTTGGTGCTGGGAAGGACGCCCCTCTGTAGCAGCGTCAGCGTAGCTTCCGGGTGATGCAAAGCTGAGAGGATCTCCCAAGTCAGTGCTGCAGGAACGTGGCAGTTTGAGGACCGACCGTGTTACAGCTCTTCTTTTGCGTATCACTGTTGCTCAGGCAGGGTGAGAGCTTTGGTTTCCATTCCTGTTATCTCCAGGAGGAGAGGGCCATGGGAACCACCGCTGCTTATGCAGTTCCGTGCAAAACAAGTCTGTGGCATGAGAAGAAAGATTTGGGAGACTTTTTTACTGCCTTCCAAATGATTTTGCACACTCAAGTGAAAGAAAATCATCTCAGTTACTGAGACTGAATTAACTTTTTATTTTCCCTCTCCTTCAGGCCCATCTGAGGAAAATGGAAGAACAAATTGTATGGGGGACATTTGGGAGTTGAGGGGGTGTAGATGTGAGATGGGGTTTTTTGTCTTTTAATCGCTTTAAGACTTGAGTTACAGTAAGGCAGTTTCTCATCTGCTCTGCCAGTCAGCACAGTAAGCTTATCTGAACATCCCACTATTAGCCCAACTGAGAGTTACATGAATGTCACATTTGCAGTCGGTGCTTCCATTTCATTGGACTGTTTTACTGTTTTACAGCATAGCTCTGCTCTGAAAATGTTAGAGACTATAGCTAAACACTGAGAGAAGCTAATGGATGCTGTGTGCTTTTTTCCAACTTAAAGAGCATGGACAAGTTCAGAAATTTTTGATAGAGATGATATGAAGATGAATTAAGAACATAAATGAATTCAGGTGGAATTTCTCTGTATCTGCTAAAATGCTGCCTTTCTTCTTCCCCTTGAGGTATAGTCCATTTAGCGGAAGACTGTTCTCTAAGTACTGGAGACCTTGAGCGTGAACGGTATCTTCTGTATGGGGGTGCCCTTGCCCTTGAACGGTGATAACCATCTGACCTTGACCTGCAACGATTGTTACGACTCTTCCCTTCGCCTCTTCTTGGATACGGTGGTGATTGCGAGTGGGAACGAGAGTGGGAACGACTAAATGAGTGAGAGCAGGAGGCAGTGTGGGAGAAGCACTGCAGGGAGACTTGGACCTTAGAGAAACCCAAACAAACCGACGAAAACAATAGAGGAAGTTAATTCAAACCAGTCACTGGGATGGGAAAGAAGGCCTAAATCTTGGGGGACCTCAAGTCTGGTGGCCTCCTGGAGAAGAAACAATTACCGTGAGAGATTTGGTGCTTCTAGAGAGCAGTGCCTGCCTGGAGTCTGGTCCTCAAAAACCTTTGCAGAAAGGTATGTTGTGAAGGAGCAGCAAAAGAGCTTGCTAGTGACTCACACAAAAGGAACTCACTCAGGGGGAAGACTGCTGCCCCTGCCCGGTTTTGGTTGGGAGGTGTCTGCAGGAATTGTGGGCTGGCTGGTGTCAGGTGTTTCAAAGGTGCTATGCGGCCACAGCACCACTTTGCATGGCAGAAGGTGCCGTGGTAACTTTTGGTAGACTGATGATAGGGGTGAGACAGACCAGCTGTTGGATGCATATTTGGCCTTTCCCAGGTCTAGAGCAGCAGCAGCAGCAAGCTGTAAGGCATGACAGCTTGGGAACGACTGCTCTGAGTTCTGCGTCAGGTTTTGCCACCAGGAGCATCTCCTGACACTTGTCTCACCCCTGCCTCAGCATCCAGGGCCACCTTGGCCCCAAGTGTCACTGAATGGACAGGCAGCCTTGTGCCGGGTACCGCTGCAAGGCTGGGAAGTGGCAGTAACTGCTGCCCCTAGTCCTGCCCCAAATTCAGCCTCATGGCTATTCCCTGTTTCTCGCAGGTCCTTTGCAATCTACAGCACGTGGGCAAGCAGCCTGAAGCACAACGCCCGATGCACAAAGCCTGGCTGTCTTCCTGCCGCCACTGGAGTCCCTTCCTGCGAGTGAGCTGCTCGCCCTCTTCTTTCTCTGCTCTGGATCTGCCACAAACTGAAGGGCCACTGGAGCTGGGGGGTCGACAGCCCTGATTGACCATTCCAGAGGTAAGGAGAGAAAGTGACCGTCCGAGGGTTTCATGGGGATGGGGTAGCAGAGCTAAAGATACAAACAGATTTCCTCTGATTTCCAATATAACCTACAAGTAATCCACAGAACATAAGATCATCCTTTCAGCTCTGGCTAATAAGAAAGCCTTGTCACCTCTTGATCGTCTGCTGCCATTTTTTCCCCCTTTTCTCCTGGCAAAACTTGTCAAATTCACTTTCCTCTAAACTGTTTGTGGTTTTGGTCAATCTGCTTGCTCTGAGGAATCTATTTCATGGACAAACTCTAACCAGTTCTGCTCAGCATGAAACTCGGGAGTCAAGAGCGCAGCCTGGCAACTGGTGACAACCCACTGACTTCAGTGCTAGAAAACTATTTTCTTGGACTTCACGCTTTTCCTATGCAACAGTGTGGTGGGTGGACCCTGGCTGGGGGCCAGGTGCCCACCAGAGCCGCTCTATCATGTCCCTTGTTCACCAGACAGGGGAGAAAAAGTATAACAAAAAGCTTCTGGGTCGAGATAAGGACAGGGAGAGATCACTCACTAATTATCGTCACGAGCATAAGAGACTGAACTTAGAGAGGAAATTAATCTAATGTATTACTAAAGGAAACAGAGTAGAGGAATGAGAAATAAAGTCAAATCTGAAAACACCTGCCCCCACCCCTCCCATCTTCCTGGGCTCAACTTCACTCCCGGCTTCAACCTCCGCCCCCCCTCAGCGGCACAGGGGGACAGGGAATGGGGGTTACGGTCAGTTCATCACACGTTGTTTCTGCCGCTTCTTCCTCCTCAGGGGGAGGACTCCTCTCATCGTTCCCCTGCTCCAGCATGGAGGAGTCCCTCTCACGGGAGACAGTCCTTCACCAACTGCTCCAATGTGAGTCTCTCCCACGGGGTGCAGACCTTCAGGAGCAGACTGCTCCAGCGTGGGTCCCCCACGGGGTCACAAGTCCTGCCAGCAAACCTGCTCTGGCGTGGGCTCCTCTCTCCACGGGTCCACAGGTCCTGCCAGGAGCTTGCTCCACTGTGGGCTTCCCACGGGGCCACAGCCTCCTTCAGGTGCCTCCCCCTGCTCTGGTGTGGGGTCCTCCATGGGCTGCAGGTGGACTCTCTACACCCCCTCATCCTTCCTCCATGGGCTGCAGGGGGACAGCCTGCTTCACCATGGTGCCTGCAGAGTTTCTACATCTTCTCACTCCTCTTTCCGGCTGCAAAAGCTCCCTCTCTAACTGTTTTTTTCCTTTTTAAATATGTTATCACGGAGGTGCTGATGGGCTTGGCCTTGGCCAGTGGTGGGTCCATCTTGGAGCCGGTTGGCATTGGCTCTATCAGACACAGGGGAAGCTTCCGGCAGCTTCTCACAGAAGCCACCCCTGTAGACCGCCCCCCCGCACCCCCCCCCCCCAGCTACCAAAACCTTCCCATGCAAACCCAACACAAGGGTGCTGGAAGAACTGTGCCCGGCACACTTTGCCCACCTTCCTCTTCACTCTCCCCCTGGATCTTAATGCAGAAGGAGCTTTTTTTGAAACCAAAATTATCCTGCTCTTCCCAGGGTACGTTCCCAAAGTGTCTTCCTGAAGATAATCCGTCCGCTAGCAGAGCCCTGGCGTGGATGTTGCTATTCTGGTCCCTGCAGTAACAGGAACTGTTTGGCATGACTTGTCAGGACCTGCTTCATCCCAGACATGAGATCACAGTCTCATTTTTTATTGATAAATAAATACATTTCTTCCAGGGCTGGAGCCATGATGGAAGCATAACTGAAGGCTTCCTGAGTCTGCCGGCAGCCCGAGACCTCCTTGGTGCAGGGCAGGGGGAGAAGGTGCTGCAGGAGAGGATGGAATGTGTTGTCAGGCCAGACCTCCAGACCTGTCTGGAGGTGTTTGAGATCTTGGGCTCTTCCTCCAGCGCTCTGGTCTACTTGGGACAGGAACGGGCAGCAGTGCCGCACTGCCAGGCACTGGGACTGTGGTCCCTGTGTGTCCCTTTGCAGTGCCCAGTGCCTGATCAAGGGGAGAGAAAGGGCATTAGATAAGACTTGAAAGTGTGGGGGATTTTTTTTGATATGAAGGCACCACTAAGGAAAGCTATATCTTTTTTTTTCTCCAAAGAAAAAAAAGGAGAGACTAAATGGGAGCACATCAACACATGCAAACCACAGCCTAGGGCACTGTGCACAAACATCAGCAGGCGTGCCAGGCAAGATGTAAATGAAATGTGGGCCCTGGTTTGCACAGAAAAACCCACAAGGGCAGAAAAGGGGGAGGGGGGGAGAAAAAGAGATACTGGGAAAAGAAAGTGCTACAGCAAAGTCAGGAGACCAGAAGGAAAAAACCAGGAACCAGTACAGTAACAGGGAAAAAAAACCCAAAGCAACAAAAACCCCAACAGACTAAGAGAAAGCAAGAGGAAGAGAAGCCATTGCAAAGGATTATTGTTCTCGCCTGTTTTTTTCTTTCTCCATTACCTGAACCTGTCCCCAGGTGACTACAGGATTTCATTAAGTCACTGTGTGACCCCTAGAAGAGTTTTATGGCCCAGGACAGACCCCAGTGGCCATGATGACCCAAAGTCACTGGCCCACTCGCCAACAGATCTGCCAAAGCCCTGCCAGCACAGGGGACCCTGTGTCCACTGCTCTGAGCCTTCCAGGCTGCAGAGCAAGAGCCATCAGGGCTTCAGATGTTGCAGGGTCCTGGATGGGGTTTCCATTCCTCCCCTGGAAGGTGCTGCCCCTTCAGAGCAGAACAGGGTACAGGAGCATCCCTTAAAGCCGAGTTAAACTGCCGTCAGGAGCCCCTGGCTGATTTTGCAATGCAGGGGGCACTCGCACGTCCCCTTCCATGGGCCGAGTGGAGCCCGGACGCAGTTACCAAAGTACCAAAGAAGAGAGAGGGAAAGCATTTTCACTGTTACTTTCATTTGTGTATTTATTTATTTTTTACTTGTCCAACCTTGAAAAGAACGAATGAGACAGCTAGAAGGGGCCTTAATGCTGAAGGCCAGCACTCCTTCCTGGCAGGCCTGTGGTGGTCTGCCTCTCCAGAGGAGCGGCTGTCTCTTACGTCTTTGCTTGACACACTGCTGTTCTTCGTGTGCCGCTGTGGAGCGTCTGGCTTCCTCTGCAGCCTCCCGTCTGGCAGCCTTCTCGTCTCCAGGCCGAAGAGACCCCGTCTCCAGGCCCCAGGGACCTCGGTGGCCCGCTGAGGGACTTCTCCTGGCGCAGCGGCTGAAGCTGTGACGCCATGTTGTCTTGTCCCCTTTTCTCGGGGCTCAGTGCAGAAGAGATGACACCCCTTCAGAAGGGGTGAGGGGTAGGGCAGAGGACGGGGGACGGGAAGGAAGCCTGCAGGCCGGCCAGGCGCGGAGGGTCAGCCTCCCGGCTAGCGCCGAGCGCCGAGCGCGGAGGCAGGGCCGGCGGTAGGGCGCTGGCCGGATGACCCTACGGCACTGCGTCGATGGTGGTGTGGAGGGGAGCCCTGGCACGATGTTGTTGCTGCCATTTTTCACTTTCCTCTAAACTGTTTGTGGTTTTGGTCAATCTGCTTGCTCTGAGGAATCTATTTCATGGACAAACTCTAACCAGTTCTGCTCAGCATGAAACTCGGGAGTCAAGAGCGCAGCCTGGAAACTGGTGACAACCCACTGACTTCAGTGCTAGAAAACTATTTTCTTGGACTTCACGCTTTTCCTATGCAGCAGTAAAGGAAGAAAGTATAAATTCCTGAGCTGGCCGTAGCATTGTTGTTGCTCAAGCATGTATTGCACATGGTAATGCACCTTTCTTGGATTTTGGTTGTTCAGATGAGGCGCCTCCAGCCTTTCTCTTTCTCCTTGGCACAGCTGAATTTCTCCTGTCAAAAGGAACAGGGCTGTATTGAGGGAGGAGGTTGAATTTCTTCTCAAATAATTCTTCCAACTGTGCTAAGCTAAAGGGCAGGCAAAACCAATCAAATTAAATGTAACTCCATTTCTGTAGAAAAAAATATCTTGTTTAGGAGAATGTGTGCATATATACATTCCTGTCTACATAATGTAGACAGAGCAGGAAAGAGAGAAGCGCGCACACACGGTAAACATCATACTGTTAACCCAAGTTTGGGAGGAGAATGTACACTCCAGCTTCTGCATTTGTAACTCAGTACAAATTGATTAGTTGCGTATATGAAAATTAGAAAAAATACAGACATGGGTTTCACGCTGGGGACATTTAGCTCTGTTTGCTGCACAGATTGGTACAGGAGCTGTGTCTGCTGTGTGAGGGGAAGGAAAACAAGACCATAAAGAAACCAACCAATAACATGGTTTGTAAAACCTCAGGTGAAAGTCCTAACATTGGAATGGAAACAATAACAATTCAAAGCAGAGGAATCCGAGTGTCCCAGAACAGTAGCTTGTTTCCCACTTCTCTTACCCAGCAGAGAGATGCCTCAGCCCCAGTGCGTGAGGATTTACAAGCGGTGACTCAGACTGCAGCGTGGGGCTCTGCAGGGCTACAGCCCCCTCTCCCTCCGGTGCTGCTTTGCCAGCACCCGTTTCTCCTGACTTTTGTGGTACCCACCCCAGGGATAGATTTTCACTGGGCTTTTTGTCCTGCCGGCTGCATCTGTTTGTCAGCCCCAGCTCTGTCTGCTTGGGAAGGGCGACGTGAGGCTGTGCCCCCTTTCCCACTGCTGGCACTCTTCCTCCAGGTGCCACCGCTCTGCCAGGACCGGTCATCTCCGGTGACACATGCCACCCTGTTTGTGCTGTAGCCAGGACTGCCTCTGGTCTGCTCCCGTTTACAGCAGTATCGCTTCGGAGTAAGACCGTCCATGCCAGTGCTGTGCTTTGGGGGAGCTGCATTCAAGCCCTGACAAGGAAGAAGAAAAATCAGAGGTGGCATTCCAGATTTTTCAGTTTCAATGGGAAAAGACTCCCAAGGCAGGTTCCCTCCAATCCGTGGGCCAGTCTCGATGCACCAGGTGTTCTGGAGAGGCTAGCACTGTTCTGGTGTCAGGTTATGTTCTTCTGTCCTGACACCCACCAAGGCTTTGTTTTAAGATATTTAGGAACCGGATGACGTTTCTGTGAACCCTGCAACCACCTGCAGGCTTTGAAACCTGCCAGTTGCATGGTCTTGGGGTGCAAGTCGGAGGGGTTGTTCAGTTTGCGCGCTGCCGTGCCCGCTCCAGCAGTGGCACGGCTGATGGTGTGCCCCAGCTGAGGATGCCTCTGCAGATACGCCTCATTTTGCAGAGCCAAGAATAGGAACCCTGACAAGCATCAGCATTTCCAAACCTGAATCTAGATAAAGTTAGTGCCAGGTGAGAGGTGGGTGACAGGGTCTCAGCTTGGGCTGAGCCCATGCAGAGGAGCTGCTGCAAGGCAAGAGTCCCTTTTCCTCGATGACAAGTGGCTTGAAGGGTTTGCGTTCTGCGCTCCACAATAACTTGTAGTAAGCAGGGTGCAATCTGCTAAACCTTGTTGTGATTGGTTGTTTTTCCTGGTGGAAAAAGGGTTTACAATGGGTAGAGATCATTATGAAAGGAGGACCACAGCCTTTCACACGTGCTGGTCCTCCAGGTACATGCAAAGAGAGGTCTGTGTGGATACCAGAGCTCCTGCGAAGGAGCTCAAACACCCAACCAGCATGTTTCCAGCCAGCTGAGACCTCTGGCCACCGGTGGCCTGGGAGAGGGAGGGAGGGAGGGAGGGAGGGAGGGAGGGAGGGAGGGAGGGAGGGAGGGAAGGAGGGAGGAAGTGAGTTTTCTTACCAGCTGGGGAAAAAAGGCAGTGAAGCCTATGGATGGAGATGGACTGCAGGGTCAGATGCCAAAGCAGCCTTCCTAGGGCTGCTGGTCAGAGCCCTGACAAGCCCCGGTACCCTGGGAGGCAGCAGCCAGCCCTGCAGCCTGCTAGCGAAACACTTCAGCTCCAACACGGCTCCTCCTTCTGTGCTTTTCAACAGCTCTGCAGCCCCCCAGCCCCAGCCCGCTGCGCTGGTGGGCCGGGGAGCTGGAGGCATTTTCCCAGCGCTCTGATCTAACAGCACCAGTGGGACTGTTTCCAGCACGCTGCCACTGGAGGGCTTATCGGCCTCCCTCCCTATCTCCCACCACCCCGGCCTGATAAAGGAGGGGCTGGTGGCAGCCGGGGGAAGCACCCAGAGCAGGGGATGGAGCTGGGGACTGGCCAAACACCAAGGTGGCAGGGCTGGGGTGCTTCTCCCGTGAGCCCCTCCCTGTCAATGAGGATGTTGATACCTGTGACTATGGAAATCTTAAGATCAATTCAAGCAATTAGAGCCATTGCTCAATCCCTGTAACCAAACAAAAGGGAAACCATTGTCACTTAGGAAACAATTAGTTGTAAGCTAAGGAGCTCTGGAACAATCTCATTTTAAAGAGCTGGGCCTTGGAAGAACAGATGTGCAAAAAAAGAGAAGAGAGTTACAAGGTGATCCCAAAACGGGCCTTGAGGGATAAGGTATATGTGATACCAGGAGTGAGTCTGAAGACCCCCCGGGGGTGTCAACAAACATGGGGGAAAGACCTTAGCATATGCTAACGAGTTCCCAAGGAAGATCCCTGCCTGTGATAAGCACTACTGGGAAAGATACTGAATATGTCTATGAACATAGTAGAAATACTTGCTAGTTTTGTCTTTTGGGTGTGCACCTTAGGTGGAGTTATCCCCCGTGCACCCAGCGCTGCAATAAAGAATGCCTGCTTTCTAAAGCTTCCAAATAAGCCTTAGAGAGTGAACTATTTTGCCGCTTTCTGGTAACAGATTTTGGCACCGCAGATGGGACACTGCTCTGGAACATGGGCGGATCCGAGGGATCGCAGGACCTCCAGCCGTCACCGAGGGATTCTCGGGGAGAACCTGCGATTCCCGGACCAAAGAATTCTGAGCAAGGACCATCAACAAGGCAAAGGCATTCTTTCAGTATTATTTTCTGTTGCCTGTCCGTGGGTCGTAGCGAAAGCTGCGCAGGGTTGGGCCGTATCCCTGGGGCAAAGGGAAAGTACCCTTTGATTGAAACTGAAGGGTGAGTCTCCTTCCCGAAAGGGAAGCTCAGAAGTTTGTCTGTTGAGCGTTGAATACGGCCGTGATCATAATGGCGTGGTTTTGTGTTTGTTGCTGTAGTGTTTGTAAGTGTGTAGTATTGCTGTAAAAAGCTGGGGTGAAATTGTTTTAGTGCCCTGTTTTTAAACTGGGAACTGGAACTTCTAAAAGGGAATTGATGGGAAAGAAATGTCCTCTTGGGTGCATTTTATGAAATTGGAAGCAAATAGCAGGACCCCCAGGAGGAGTGGCAAAGAGAGAGGATCTAATCAACTCTTGTAATCAGTGGTGGCCATTGTAGGGACTGAAGGAGGGAGAAAAGTGGCTGGTTAATGGGACTTTTAGGATACTCTGTTCCAGTTGTTGTTATTCTTAAGAGGGGAAGGAAAATGGGATGAAGTTCCCCATGTTGATTTATTCTCTGCTTTACGAGATCATCCTGAATGGAGCAGGGAATGTAAATGAATAGGGAGAGATCCTTTGGTTCTGACCTGGGCAAAAGATAATCAGAAACTCTGTAAGCGTTGTTGTTCGGCGTGTAGTATGAGTCAATGGTGCGTCCAATACGGAGGAGCGGACGAGGAGGATGTTTCTGATGAAGGGGACTCTTTTGGTGGAAATGAGAAATTCAGTGCTATTGCAGGGAGAACGAGGGGAGGATGGGGAGGTCGAGTTGTGCAAGCTCTCAAGCCGTGCACCCAGCGCTGCAGTAAAGAATGCCTGCTTTCCAAACCTTCCGAATAAGTCTTAGAGAGTGAATTCTCCTGCCGCTTTCCGGTAACAGGATGGTGACAATCAGTTGGGCTGTATTAGGCAGGGCCGCTGTCAGGGGACTAGTGCCTGCCTTGAAGCGCCACTAATCGATGGTTAGCCGCCACTTCCCGTTTGGTTTGCAAACTGGCCACACTGGGGAGTTATGAGGGGAGTGAGTTTGAATACTTACCCCCTGTTCCTGCAGCTCTTTTATCAGCGGAGCGATTCCCTCCCTCTCTCTCCCCGTGGTAAGGGACAGCCTTTCACACTCACGAGTTTAATCGGGGGAAGCGTAGGGGCAGTCTGTAAAAAGCCTTATCAGGGTTGACGGAACCCCAAACTTCCAGTGCCTCCCTGCCGAGTCCGTCCAGGACTTCCCCTTCACTAAATCCGATCCCAGAGTATTGGTGGGGAGCACTGCCAACACCATAGTGGTCTCGGTGGGGGTGGTGTCTGCCAGCAACCAGCACTTTACTCGGGCTGTAGGTTGGGGTTTGCCATATCCAAATACATCGGTAACCCATATCTGTTATGAATCAGGGACGATCCCACTCCGGCCTGCGGTATCGGCATTTAAAGCAGAGATTTGGGCCCCTGTGCCTAGCAGAAAAGTGAGCGGAGTCTTCAAAGAGCCAAGGAGAAAGGCACAGAGCGGTTCTGGAGGAACAGCTTTTAATTGACAAAACACAAAAGGAAAGGTCCCATCAAAGCTACTCTAACCCCCCTCGCTCCTTCCCCCCCCCCCTCCTACCCCCCCCTACCCCCTCCCTCACTCCCCCCCCTCCCTCCCACCCCCCAAATACACCACCCCTCCTCCCCCATCCCCCACTCCCCCCACCTCCACCTCATCCCTGCTCGGGCTCTACTTCCCCCCCTGCCACCCGCGTGCTGCCTGCCAGAGCCCTGCGCTTGCTGTCTGGCTTTGGCAAGGCGCTCTGCCCCCGCTTCTTCCCCCGCTTCTCGCAGGCGGCAGCCTGGGACGGTGGCAGGGCCATCCCCGCAGCCCCCCATGGCTCCTGGGGCTGCATCCCGATGGTGTAGAACTCTCCCAGGATGAGCATGGCGTCGGTGGTCTCAGGGATGCTGTCGTCGGGGGTGAGCAGCTCCTTGGGCAGGGTGAGCAGCTCCTTGGGCAGGGAGAGCGAGGCAAAGTCACAGTGGGGGGTGTTTGTGCCGGTGCCACCAAGCTCCCCAGGCACAGGGCTGCTGCCCAAACCATCCTGACTGACCCCCCCCTGCATCCAGGGAGACACCAAAGAGCCTTCGGGCCTCTTTGAGAAGCTCCTCCTCAGAGACTGCAAAGTCTCCATCCGGGTCCCCAGGGGCTTGGTTGTGGGGGCCAGCAGAGGGGCTGGGGGGGGGGGGGGCGGTCACGGCCCAGGGGGGATGTTGGTTCACCTGGCTTCTAGGAGGTGAAGCGGGAGAGATGGCCCCAAGCATTGGGGAAATTCTCTGGGACTTGGATTTCCTGGGCACGCATGAGCCAGGCGAGAGCAGGGACGCTTGCCTGGGCTTGCTGAAGCCCTGTGCCAAAAGTGCCCTGGGGACAGGGCTGATGGGGATGCTGGGCGTGCGCGGGGGCCGGGGATGGCGAAGGCGCCGGGGTGGCAGAGCAGCCGGGGTGGCGTACCTGGTGGTGGTAGTGCCTGGGGGCCCTGGGGTGCCACGTGCAGTGAGGGTGGCCAGGCTGCGGGGAAGGGCTGCTGCTGGCGGGGCAGTGGGCACAGGTTGGCTGAGCCTGGAAGAGAGACAGGAGCGATGGCCGGCGGTCACCTCCGCTCTTGCCCCCAAGAGCGTCCCCGGGCTGCAGGGGTCGGGGTGGGTGCCTACCTTGGGGGTAGAAGGTTTGGGGAAGGAGAAAAATCTGCGGGAGCCGGGGTGCCGGGGGGTCCCGGGGGCTGCGCGGTGGGAGCTGCAGTGGTGGCGGCGCCGTGCAGCGTTCTGGCTGTTGGCTGCTAAGGACTCTCTGGCGTCTCCCAGGAAGGAATGTGGGGTCTCCGCGTGTTCCGCCCCACCCCAACAGCGTACAGCCCAACAGCTACTCTGGACGAGTAGCCCTTGTCCTAATGGCAGATTTCGGCTTCCCAGACATCAGCTTGTTGTCCAAACAGCGGATTCGTTACGCCGTGTACACTAAGCCACTTCTCACACACGTAGGAGACATATTGCTTTTTATTCAGGCCTGGGTGCTGGGTGGATTTCCACAAATCAAGCACACCTGATGCCCGTTCCCTGTCATATTTATACACAAACCTTCCAAATTAGGAGACTCCCAATTACAACGATTGGTTCAGATTTCTTCTGCTAGGATGCAAACTAGAAGGCATGCTCGGTTCTTTTCTCGGCCTTTATCTTTGGGTAGGTGGTATAATTTGGGTTATAGGGGGCTCATGGGTCGGTGGTTGCGGAGACCCTGGCCCAAATTACCTTTCCCCTCGTTTCTCAATACTTCTGGCACTCCCAAATGGTTCTTCAGGGTCCGTTGATCAGACTAACGATGTATGGGTTGTGCTTCTACCTCTTGACAAGCACGTCTTCCTTGACACCTTGTCTGGGTAAATAGGAACTGACAGAATGGTAGCACTGGACAATGGCCATCCTCAGGAGTCCCTAGCCGCTATTTACAAAACTCTCTGTGACATCCTGAACTGTGAAAAACTATCTGGAACATTCTTAACCGTGGAACTATGAAAAACAATTTGTAACTTTTTAGCTGCAGATTCAGGATTAACTTTCAACCTCAGTGAAGGCTATCCTGGTCCGACTCAAAGCACGTGATGAAACTGTGAAAAACTCAAGGTGTGGAAGGATTATTTCCTGTATTAAATTGTCTTACAAGCAGCGCGCTCTGTTGCCCTGTGGATAGTATCATGTCATCACCGGCACGCCTGGTAATTTTCCGTTTCTTTCCTAGTACAAGGATGCATTGATGAAGGCAAATCCAGGGGTACGGGTGGTGCCCCACAATGAAGCAACCTGTGGAACCCCAGACATCGCCTGTTACAAAGAGGAAAAAGCAGGCTCTGCAAAAGAGTTCCCAAGCCTGAGGAAAGGGGCCAAAAATGAAGCAATGCCACAGCATACCTTTGGGATGGCAGGTGAGATTTCCATCCCTGTTCCTCAAAGGGAACAGCCTCGTTTTGTTTGAGGATGCGGTGTTGGAATCAAAGCGCAAGGCCAGTTTTCTTTACTGCAGACTGCACTGTAGTGCAAATACCTTTCGTGTCCCACATGGAGTTGCCAGGTGCGGTGGTTGGACCCTGGCTGGGGGCCAGGTGCCCACCAGAGCCACTCTAACTCCTCTCATTGTTCCCCTGCTCCAGCATGGAGGAGTCCCTCTCATGGGAGACAGTCCTTCACCAACTTCTCCAATGTGAGTCTCTCTCCCACGGGGTGCAGACCTTCAGGAGCAGACTGCTCCAGCGTGGGTCCCCCACGGGGTCACAAGTCCTGCCCGCAAACCTGCTCTGGCGTGGGCTCCTCTCTCCACGGGTGCACAGGTCCTGCCAGGAGCTTGCTCTGGCGTGGGCTCCTCTCTCCACGGGTGCACAGGTCCTGCCAGGAGCTTGCTCCAGCGTGGGCTTCCCACGGGGCCACAGCCTCCTTCAGGTGCCTCCACCTGCTCCGGCGTGGGGTCCTCCATGGGCTGCAGGTGGAATCTCTACACCCCCTCATCCTTCCTCCACGGGCTGCAGGGGGACAGCCTGCTTCACCATGGTCTTCACCACGGGCGGCAGGGGGATCTCTGCTCCGGTGCCTGGAGCACCTCCTGCCCCTCCTTCTGCACTGGCCTTGGTGTCTGAAAAGTTTCTTAAGTCTTCTCCCTCCTCTCTCCGGCTGCAAAAGCTCTCTCTAACTGGTTTTTTTCCTTCTTAACTATGTTATCACAGAGGCGCTGATTGGCTTGGCCTTGGCCAGCGGCGGGTCCGTCTTGGAGCCGGCTGGCATTGGCTCTATCAGACACAGGGGAAGCTTCTGGCAGCTTCTCACAGAAGCCACCCCTGTAGCCCGCCCCGCTACCAAAACCTTGCCACGCAAATCCAACACACTGTGCAATAAAGTTTAAAGGGCTTAGAATAGTCTGAAGGCCCCAAAGCTGGAGCTTGCATTAATGCTCCTTTTAATGCACAAAAGGCTTTTTCTCGTTCAGGACCCCAAGCTATTGGTTCCACCTCCTCATATTTCATTGCCTCGTTAAGAGGTTTCCCTATGTCACTAAATCCAGGAATCCATGGCCTACAAAATCCCACTTGTCCTAAAAATCCCCTTAATTGTTTCTTTGTTACTGGTCTGGGAATTTCTTGTCTAGCTCTTACCCGTTGTGGATCTACTTCTCTCCCTCCCTGGTTTAAGAATAAACCCCAGATCCTTCTTTACCTGGTGTTGACAGAGTTGCAGTTTGGATAGAGATGCACGGTGACCCTTGTTTGCAAGTTGGATGCGCAGATATTCAATATCCCGCGTACACTCTTCAGCCGTATGGCTTGCTAGTAACAGATCATCGACATACTGAATCAAGACAGAACCGCCAGGAAATTTTAAGTCTCTTAGATGGTTTCTGAGAATTTGAGAAGAAAATAGTTGGTGAACTAGTGAACCCTTGTGGCAAGCGTGTCCAAGTCAACTGTTTCCCTTGCCAAGTAAAAGCAAAAATCGATTGACTTTCTTCAGCAATGGGTATGCTAAAACCTGCTCCTGTTAAATCCAAACCAGTAACATATTGTGCCCATACAATACAGGTGTTTGGGTAAGAATGAAACTCGGGTCAGGGACAAGAGGGGGTGGGGAAATTACATGCTCATTTACTGCGCGGAGATCTTGAACAAATCTGTCTTCCGGATCCCCATCCTTATCTAATCGAAGTTTACTTACTGGCAAGATTGGAGTATTAGATGGACTTTGGCATTCCTTGAGTATTCCTTTTTCTAAGAAAACTGCAATCCGTTTCTGAGTACTCGGAATAGCCTCATCTGCAATCGGGTACTGTTTCATTGATGGAGGTGACCCTCCTTTTGTGTTCATTATTACCGGTTCTGCGGCTAACGATAAGCCTATCTCATCACCAGAGCTGCTCCACGGTTCCCGGGGAAGTGCTTCAAGTCCTTTTGGGATTTTAAAAGCCGACCAAATTCCTGCAAAAGATCACGTCCTAGCAAAGACACAGGTGAATTTGGAGGTACCACAAATCTTCCCCATACCATTTTTTCTGCAATGATCATTGGAAGTGGGGTCGAAATAGATTTTATTTCTTGTCCAGCAACCCCTCTTATAAGTACCTTTTCTTTAGAAATCCATGTTTGTGGGAGTGCATCATTCCAAAGGGACAAGGTTGCTCCTGTGTCTACTAAAAGTTCAACAAAAAGTCCGTTTAGCTTCACTCCTGCATTCGACATCTTCGCAGTCCTTCGGCAAGCATGGAGTTCCGCTTTTTATTTTTCTGTTGTGAGTGAGGGCACGGTGGATACGGTGGATTTGATCCTCGTCCAGCACTTCCTGGGCGGAGTGGGCACTCCCGCTGGGCATGTCCCATCTTCCCACAGGAAAAACACTCTAAAAGGTTAGGATTAGATTGGTTAGGGAAAGGAGGAAAGGGAGCCCTTTCCATCAGTCTTTTTCCGTCAGTTGTGGCTAAATTCCAGTTGGGGTCCTCAGTGGGCCAGGGATTTAATCCTTGACCTCTCTGAGCAATTTCTCAGTCCTTTTGAAGAATTTTCTCTCACTCATCCATCTGGAATAGTTCTCTCAGCAAAGTTTTCATGTCACTCCAGTTAGGTGTGTAATCAGTGACTATTCCAGAGAGCATTTGTGCACATCCATCTGCATCATCTCTTAATCTTGGCATTTTACTTTGCCACATGATCAAGTCACCTTGTTTCCAAGGTTTGTGGCGCATCACAGCAGTCACTGCAGGGCCATCAGGGGGAGCTCCTGGTCCTGCTCTGGGATTTGGGATGTAATGCAGTTTCATGGCAAACATCCCTGCTTGGGGAAGGTCAGTTTCCTCGGCCTCAGGGGCAGAGGGAAGCGAGCTTACCCGTAGTTTAGATGGCTTACGTCTTTGATAAGACCAATCATACCAAATATACCAATAATCAATACTTGGACTTGCAGTATCTTCTAAAATGATCCTTAGAAATGTTAACTTATGGGGCTTAAAAGTTCCTTTGGGGGGGGGGGGGCAAATATCCATAGGTCCTCCCCCTCGAGTTCGAGTTAGGAACGGCCATTCCTCCTGACACAACCCAATCAGTCTTGTCTTTTGTAAAGTCTGTGCCCCATAAATCTTACTCCAATTTTCTAAAACCTCAGCAAGGGGCGTCCCCCTTTCAATGCTGGGTGTAGTTCCCGTTTCTTAAATTTCTGTTCCTCTTACCAAATCTTTAGCAAGTTTAAACACAGGAGTACTCCCAGTATTGTCTGGAATCACCCGTGTCCAAGTCTCTTAGGTGAACGCACCTATTTTTGTTATGCCAGCAATGAGCGTTGGTCACGGGTTTGTCCAGAGAATTAGCTGGTGCTCCTTCCTCTTGCGTCCTAGGGTCCCACCTGGGTCGCCATCTGTAAAAGGGTATGAGAAATGTACCAGACGTGAGTTGCCCTAGGTTTGCTTTCTTGCAGCGCTGGATGCACGGGGGAATCAGCTCCGCCCAACGTGCACGCAGGTGATTACCAACGCACAGGTTATATAGAATCAAAACACACATATTCATCATTTTTCTCAAAAAAAGGCAGCCCTATGATAATCATTTCTTGGAATTCATTTACGTAGTCTCCTCCCCGTCACGCATGCTCAGTGATTTGAGTCGGTGGCCCTCAAGGGGTCTCTGGTGGTCGTCAGTGGTCGCGCAGCCGTGTTTGCTGGATGACCCTCTTCTTGCAGGCACGCGCAGTATCCTCGCCGTGGATGCACCTGTCCGTAACAACTTACTTCATAAGATTAATATCTCCAAACCTATTGTCCGGTTGGGTAGGGACTGTACGTGGAACGTAGGAGCATTGTACATTGCCATGGTCAGTTAGCT
This sequence comes from Grus americana, assembly GCF_028858705.1. NCBI lineage: Eukaryota > Metazoa > Chordata > Aves > Gruiformes > Gruidae > Grus > Grus americana. The sequence continues at coordinate 645,939 of NW_026561305.1, forward strand.
TCATTACCTGTTACCTTGATTACAAACTAATTATTCCAAGCTAATCATTCTGTAGTTTCTGTCTCACGGCCTCTATCCCACGATTACATTTTCCCCTTTTTGGAAGTTTCCTTCCAGGCCTTGAGTAGCTTTCTGGTTAGCATAAGTTTTCTTATAGCTAAGCTTCTATATTTTCTACAGTTCCCTCCTTTTGTTTTTTTTTGCATCCCTGCAATTATTTATATCTCCAAGCTCCTTGCAATTTTACTATTATACTAGAAAGACAGGGTATACAACATTGAAAAATCACTGTTATACATACGATCCCTTGATACCAATAAGCATTATTTTGCAATTGCATAAAAAAAAAAAAAAAAAAAAAAATTTGCAGGCACAACGAATACTGAGTTACCTGTTCATCTCCATCCAGAAGGCTCGTTTTCACTGGAATATAAGTTCCAGGTACCGCTAAAACTCTCCCAAAGAAAACTTCTGCTGGAGATGCACCCACTGGTTGCCTCGGTGTGTTTCTAATGTGCCCAAGTAGTAAATTTAGCGCTTCTGGCCACTTCAAGCCAGTTTGTTTACAGGTTTTAACTAATTTGGCTTTGATCGTCCTAGTCATCCTTTCTACTTGCCCTGATGATTGTGGGTGATAAGGTGTGCGCAATTGCATCTTGATATTTCATGAATGATAAATTTGCACTAAAATTGCGGCAGAGAAATGTGCTCCTCTGTCCGAGTCAATTATTTCAGGAACTCCGTACCTAGGTATTCTGTCTTTCAAGAGAGCTTTAACCACCGCTTTTGAGTCGTTCTTTCGAGTTGGGAAAGCCTCCACCCAGCCGTGGAGATATTAGCCTGTGCAGGCTGCCCATGGACGTGCTGGTAGCCGGGGATGGACGCCGGCAACAGCAGGGGGGCTGGGGCCACCGCTGTGCCCTCTGCGCCAGTGCCACCGGATTCCCCAGGCATGGAGCTACTGCCTTGGGTGCCGTTTTCCCTGGACCCCCTGTGCTCCCTCCCCCTCCCACACAGGCACGGAGCGGTTCTGGAGAAACAGCTTTTAATTGACAAAACACAAGAGAAAAGGTCCCATCAAAGCTACTCTAACCCCCCTCCCTCCCCCCCCCCCCCCCCGAAATACACCACCCCTCCTCCCCCATCCCCCACTCCCCCCACCTCCACCTCATCCCTGCTCGGGCTCTACTTCCCCCCCTGCCACCCACGTGCTGCCTGCCAGAGCCCTGCGCTTGCTGTCTGGCTTTGGCAAGGCGCTCTGCCCCCGCTTCTTCCCCCGCTTCTCGCAGGCGGCAGCCTGGGACGGTGGCAGGGCCATCCCCGCAGCCCCCCACGGCTCCTGGGGCTCCATCCCGATGGTGTAGAACTCTCCCAGGCTCAGGATGGCGTCGGTGGTCTCGGGGATGCTGTAGTCAGGGGTGAGCAGCTCCTCGGGCAGGGTGAGCAGCTCCTTGGGCAGGGAGAGCGAGGCAAAGTCGCAGTGGGGGGTGGCTGTGCTGGTGCCACCAAGCTCCCCAGGCACAGGGCTGCTGCTGAAAGCATCCTGGCTGACCCCCACCGTGTCCAGGGAGCAACCAAAGATCCTTAGGGCCTCTTCAAGAGGCACCTCCTCGGACACGGTGAGGTCGCCTGCCAGGTCCCCAAGGACTTGGTTCTGGGAGGCAGCAGAAGGGCAGGAGGGGTCGTTGCTGCCCAGGGGGATGTTGCCGCCCAGGTGTGCCTCCGCAGTGGTGGCCGTGCCGTCGATAGGGAGCTGGGCAGGCTGCTCCTCGAGGTGCTGGTGGCCGGCGCTGGATGTTGGCAGCACGGGGGAGGCAAGGGTCACCGTGTTCCCTTCTGCGCCTGTGCCACCGTGGTCCCCATGCATAGGGCTGCTGCCGGCATCCTCGTGGCTGGCCTCCACCCCGTCCAGGGAGCAACCCAAGAGGCTTAGGGCCTCTTGGAGAAGCTCCTCATCGGAGACCTCAAGGTCTCCTGCCAGGTCCTCCAGGGCTTGGCTGGGGGAGTCATGGCTGCCCGGGGGGATGTTGGTGTCCGGGTGTGCCCCTGCAGGAGTGGCCGTGCCGCAGATGTCGGTCTGGGCAGGCTGCCCCTCGATGTGCTGGTAGCCGGGGATAGACATCGGCAACACCAGGGGGGCTGGGGCCACCACTCTTGCCTCTGCACGGGTGCCACAGGAGTCCCCAGGCATGGGGCTGCTGCCAGGAACATCCTGACTGGTCCCCACCGCATCCAAGGAGCAACCAAAGAGCCTTAGGGCCTCTTGGAGAAGCTCCTCCTCAGAGACTTCCAAGTCTCCATCCGGGTCCCCAGGGGCTTGGTGGTGGGGGCCAGCAGAGGGGCTGCGGGGGGTGTCAGGGCCCGGGGGGATGTTGGTGCCCGGGTGTGCCTCCGCAGGGGTGGCCGTGCCCGAGCTGTTGATGTGGGCAGGCTGCCCCTCGATGTGCCGGTAGCCAGGGATGGACATCAGCCGTGCTGGGGGGGCTGGGGCCTCCGCTCTCCCCTGATAGTTTTGGGGTGTGACGTGTGGCGGCTGTCCCTGCGGGGTCAGAGGGGCTGCCCAGGCCGGGAGGGTCCTGCAGCCCCTGGGGTCCCCCCACAGGGCAGCACCCGGCAGAGAAGCGGTGCCATGGCTGAGCGTGGAGCTGGCCGGGGGAGGCAGGCTGGTGACCGTCCACTCGATGTGGAAGACGCGGGGGGTCGAAGAAGCAGCCGCATGGAGCCCTCTGCAGACCTGTGTGGGTGAGAGGGAGCTGTGCTGGGCCAGGGGGTTGGGGCCCTCCAAGGACAGCCACCGAGCTGGCCCCGATGGCCGACATCCCCCAGCTCTGTGCTGGGCACGTGGGGAGCTTGTGGCCAGGGTGCTCTGCGCGGGGTGAGCTGCTGTGCTGGTGGGACAGGCTTGCAAAGCAGGGAGGAGACTGGCTTCTAGGAGGTGAAGCGGGAGAGATGGCCCCAAGCATTGGGGAAATTCTCTGGGACTTGGATTTCCTGGGCACGCATGAGCCAGGCGAGAGCAGGGACGCTTGCCTGGGCTTGCTGAAGCCCTGTGCCAAAAGTGCCCTGGGGACAGGGCTGATGGGGATGCCGGGCGTGCGTGGGGGCCGGGGATGGCGAAGGCGCCGGGGTGGCAGAGCAGCCAGGGGTGCCGTACCTGGTGGTGGTAGTGCCTGGGGGCCCTGGGGTGCCACGTGCAGTGAGGGTGCCCAGGCTGCGGGGAAGGGCTGCTGCTGGCGGGGCAGTGGGCACAGGTTGGCTGAGCCTGGAAGAGAGACAGGAGCGATGGCCGGCGGTCACCTCCGCTCTTGCCCCCAAGAACCATCCTGGGGTGCAGGGGTCAGGGTGGGTCTGTACCTTGGAGGCAGAAGGTTTGGGGAAGGAGAAAAGTCTGCGGGAGACGGGGTGCCAGGGGGTCCCGGGGGCCGCGCGGTGGGAGCCGCAGCGGTGGTGGTGCCATGTTGCGTTCTGGCTGTTGGCTGCTAAGGACTCTCTGGCATCTCCCAGGAAGGAATGTGGGGTCTCCGCGTGTTCCGCCCCGCCCCAACAGCCTCCCCAGCCCCTCCTGCCTGGGGAGGGAAAGGGTTCGGGGGGGCCTTGCTGCATTCCCAGAGCTGGCATCTCCTTGGGATTGGTGGGACTTGGTGGGACGAGTGCCACGCCTGGAGTGCTGGCATGGAGGCTGCAGGCTGTTCAGGAGGGGTAGGCAGGGCAGGCGAGGTGGAGGTGTCGCACTCTGTGTAAGGGAGAGGTTGGATGGTACAGCCCTTCCAGTCAGCAAGGATGTGGTGGAGAGCCTCTGGGTGAGGCTGAGGGGCATGGAAAACAAAGCAGCTGTTGCAGTGGGTGTCTGCTACCGATGGCCCAGCCGGGATGCCCGCACTGCGGAGTGATTCGATAGGCCCTGAGGAGAAATCTCTGGACGAGCAGCCCTTGTCCTAATGGCAGATTTCGGCTTCCCAGACATCAGCTTGTTGTCCAAACAGCGGATTCGTTACGCCGTGTACACTAAGCCACTTCTCACACATGTAGGAGACATATTGCTTTTTATTGAGGCCTGGGTGCTGGGTGGATTTCCACAAATCAAGCACACCTGATGCCCGTTCCCTGTCATATTTATACACAAACCTTCCAAATTAGGAGACTCCCAATTACAACGATTGGTTCAGATTTCTTCTGCTAGGATGCAAACTAGAAGGCATGCTCGGTTCTTTTCTCGGCCTTTATCTTTGGGTAGGTGGTATAATTTGGGTTATAGGGGGCTCGTGGGTCGGTGGTTGCGGAGACCCTGGCCCAAATTACCTTTCCCCTCGTTTCTCAATACTTCTGGCACTCCCAAATGGTTCTTCAGGGTCTGTTGATCAGACTAACGATGTATGGGTTGTGCTTCTACCTCTTGACAAGCACGTCTTCCTTGACACCTTGTCTGGGTAAATAGGAACTGACAGAATGGTAGCACTGGACAATGGCCATCCTCAGGAGTCCCTAGCCGCTATTTACAAAACTCTCTGTGACATCCTGAACTGTGAAAAACTATCTGGAACATTCTTAACGGTGGAACTATGAAAAACAATTTGTAACTATTTAGCTGCAGATTCAGGATTAACTTTCAACCTCAGTGAAGGATATCCTGGTCCGACTCAAAGCACGTGATGAAACTGTGAAAAACTCAAGGTGTGGAAGGATTATTTCCTGTATTAAATTGTCTTACAAGCAGCGTGCTCTGTTGCCCTGTGGATAGTATCATGTCATCACCGGCACGCCTGGTAATTTTCCGTTTCTTTCCTAGTACAAGGATGCATTGATGAAGGCAAATCCAGGGGTACGGGTGGTGCCCCACAACGAAGCAACCTGTGGAACCCCAGACATCGCCTGTTACAAAGAGGAAAAAGCAGGCTCTGCAAAAGAGTTCCCAAGCCTGAGGAAAGGGGCCAAAAGTGAAGCAATGCCACAGCATACCTTTGGGATGGCAGGTGAGATTTCCATCCCTGTTCCTCAAAGGGAACAGCCTCGTTTTGTTTGAGGATGCGGTGTTGGAATCAAAGCGCAAGGCCAGTTTTCTTTACTGCAGACTGCGCTGTAGTGCAAATACTTTTCATGTCCCACATGGAGTTGCCAGGTGCGGTGGGTTGACCCTGGCTGGGGGCCAGGTGCCCACCAGAGCCACTCTAATTCCTCTCATCGTTCCACTGCTCCAGCATGGAGGAGTCCCTCTCACGGGAGACAGTCCTTCACCAACTGCTCCAACGTGAGTCTCTCCCACGGGGTGCAGACCTTCAGGAGCAGACTGCTCCAGCGTGGGTCCCCCACGGGGTCACAAGTCCTGCCCGCAAACCTGCTCTGGCGTGGGCTCCTCTCTCCACGGGTGCACAGGTCCTGCCAGGAGCTTGCTCTGGCGTGGGCTCCTCTCTCCACGGGTGCACAGGTCCTGCCAGGAGCTTGCTCCAGCGTGGGATTCCCACGGTCCACAGCCTCCTTCAGGTGCCTCCACCTGCTCCGGCGTGGGGTCCTCCATGGGCTGCAGGTGGAATCTCTACACCCCCCTCATCCTTCCTCCACGGGCTGCAGGGGGACAGCCTGCTTCACCATGGTCTTCACCACGGGCGGCAGGGGGATCTCTGCTCCGGTGCCTGGAGCACCTCCTGCCCCTCCTTCTGCACTGGCCTTGGTGTCTGAAAAGTTTCTTAAGTCTTCTCCCTCCTCTCTCCGGCTGCAAAAGCTCTCTCTAACTGTTTTTTTTCCTTCTTAACTTTGTTATCACAGAGGCGCTGATTGGCTTGGCCTTGGCCAGCAGCGGGTCCGTCTTGGAGCCAGCTGGCATTGGCTCTATCAGACACAGGGGAAGCTTCTGGCAGCTTCTCACAGAAGCCACCCCTGTAGCCCGCCCCGCTACCAAAACCTTGCCACGCAAATCCAACACACTGTGCAATAAAGTTTAAAGGGCTTAGAATAGTCTGAAAGCCCCAAAGCTGGAGCTTGCATTAATGCTCCCTTTAATGCACAAAAGGCTTTTTTCGTTCAGGACCCCAAGCTATTGGTTCCACCTCCTCATATTTCATTGCCTCGTTAAGAGGTTTCCCTATGTCACTAAATCCAGGAATCCATGGCCTACAAAATCCCACTTGTCCTAAAAATCCCCTTAATTGTTTCTTTGTTACTGGTCTGGGAATTTCTTGTCTAGCTCTTACCCGTTGTGGATCTACTTCTCTCCCTCCCTGGTTTAAGAATAAACCCCAGATCCTTCTTTACCTGGTGTTGACAGAGTTGCAGTTTGGATAGAGATGCACGGTGACCCTTGTTTGCAAGTTGGATGCACAGATATTCAATATCCCGCGTACACTCTTCAGCCGTATGGCTTGCTAGTAACAGATCATCGACATACTGAATCAAGACAGAACCGCCAGGAAATTTTAAGTCTCTTAGATGGTTTCTGAGAATTTGAGAAGAAAATAGTTGGTGAACTAGTGAACCCTTGTGGCAAGCGTGTCCAAGTCAACTGTTTCCCTTGCCAAGTAAAAGCAAAAATCGATTGACTTTCTTCAGCAATGGGTATGCTAAAACCTGCTCCTGTTAAATCCAAACCAGTAACATATTGTGCCCATACAATACAGGTGTTTGGGTAAGAATGAAACTCGGGTCAGGGACAAGAGGGGGTGGGGAAATTACATGCTCATTTACTGCGCGGAGATCTTGAACAAATCTGTCTTCCGGATCCCCATCCTTATCTAATCGAAGTTTACTTACTGCAAGATTGGAGTATTAGATGGACTTTGGCATTCCTTGAGTATTCCTTTTTCTAAGAAAACTGCAATCCGTTTTTGAGTACTCGGAATAGCCTCATCTGCAATCGGGTACTGTTTCATTGATGGAGGTGACCCTCCTTTTGTGTTCATTATTACCGGTTCTGCGGCTAACGATAAGCCTATCTCATCACCAGAGCTGCTCCACGGTTCCCGGGGAAGTGCTTCAAGTCCTTTTGGGATTTTAAAAGCCGACCAAATTCCTGCAAAAGATCACGTCCTAGCAAAGACACAGGTGAATTTGGAGGTACCACAAATCTTCCCCATACCATTTTTTTCTGCAATGATCATTGGAAGTGGGGTCGAAATAGATTTTATTTCTTGTCCAGCAACCCCTCTTATAAGTACCTTTTCTTTAGAAATCCATGTTTGTGGGAGTGCATCATTCCAAAGGGACAAGGTTGCTCCTGTGTCTACTAAAAGTTCAACAAAAAGTCCGTTTAGCTTCACTCCTGCATTCGACATCTTCGCAGTCCTTCGGCAAGCATGGAGTTCCGCTTATTATTTTTCTGTTGTGAGTGAGGGCACGGTGGATACAGTGGATTTGATCCTCGTCCAGCACTTCCTGGGCGGAGTGGGCACTCCCGCTGGGCATGTCCCATCTTCCCACAGGAAAAACACTCTAAAAGGTTAGGATTAGATTGGTTAGGGAAAGGAGGAAAGGGAGCCCTTTCCATCAGTCTTTTTCCGTCAGTTGTGGCTAAATTCCAGTTGGGGTCCTCAGTGGGCCAGGGATTTAATCCTTGACCTCTCTGAGCAATTTCTCAGTCCTTTTGAAGAATTTTCTCTCACTCATCCATCTGGAATAGTTCTCTCAGCAAAGTTTTCATGTCACTCCAGTTAGGTGTGTAATCAGTGACTATTCCAGAGAGCATTTGTGCACATCCATCTGCATCATCTCTTAATCTTGGCATTTTACTTTGCCACATGATCAAGTCACCTTGTTTCCAAGGTTTGTGGCGCAATCACAGCAGTCACTGCAGGGCCATCAGGGGGAGCTCCTGGTCCTGCTCTGGGATTTGGGATGTAATGCAGTTTCATGGCAAACATCCCTGCTTGGGGAAGGTCAGTTTCCTCGGCCTCAGGGGCAGAGGGAAGCGAGCTTACCCGTAGTTTAGATGGCTTACGTCTTTGATAAGACCAATCATACCAAATATACCAATAATCAATACTTGGACTTGCAGTATCTTCTAAAATGATCCTTAGAAATGTTAACTTATGGGGCTTAAAAGTTCTTTGGGGGGGGGGGGGGGGGCAAATATCCATAGGTCCTCCCCCTCGAGTTCGAGTTAGGAACGGCCATTCCTCCTGACACAACCCCAATCAGTCTTGTCTTTTGTAAAAGTCTGTGCCCCATAAATCTTACTCCAATTTTCTAAAACCTCAGCAAGGGCGTCCCCCTTTCAATG
>NW_026561305.1:654157-707817 GCF_028858705.1 Grus americana
CAAGGTGCTGGAAGAACTGTGCCCGGCACACTTTGCCCACCTTCCTCTTCACTCTCCCCCTGGATCTTAATGCAGAAGGAGCTTTTTGAAACCAAAATTATCCTGCTCTTCCCAGGGTACGTTCCCAAAGTGTCTTCCTGAAGATAATCCTCCGCTAGCAGAGCCCTGCATGGATGTTGCTATTCTGGTCCCTGCATAACAGGAACTGTTGGCATGACTTGTCAGGACCTGCTTCATCCCAGACATGAGATCACAGTCTCATTTTTTATTGATAAATAAATACATTTCTTCCAGGCTGGAGCCATGATGGAAGCATAACTGAAGGCTTCCTGAGTCTGCCGGCAGCCCGAGACCTCCTTGGTGCAGGGCAGGGGGAGAAGGTGCTGCAGGAGAGGATGGAATGTGTTGTCAGGCAGACCTCCAGACCTGTCTGGAGGTGTTTGAGATCTTGGGCTCTTCCTCCACGCTGGTCTACTTGGGGACAGAACGGGCAGCAGTGCCGCACTGCCAGGCAACTGGGACTGTGGTCCCTGTGTGTCCCTTTGCAGTGCCCAGTGCCTGATCAAGGGGAGAGAAAGGGCATTAGATAAGACTTGAAAGTGTGGGGGATTTTTTTTTGATATGAAGGCACCACTAAGGAAAGCTGTATCTTTTTTTTTCTCCAAAGAAAAAAAAGGAGAGACTAAATGGGAGCACATCAACACATGCAAACCACAGCCTAGGGCACTGTGCACAAACATCAGCAGGCGTGCCAGGCAAGATGTAAATGAAATGTGGGCCCTGGTTTGCACAGAAAAACCCACAAGGCAGAAAAGGGGGAGGGGGGGAAAAAGAGATACTGGGAAAAGAAAGTGCTACAGAAAAGTCAGGAGACCAGAAGGAAAAAACCAGGAACCAGTACAGTAACAGGGAAAAAAACCCAAGCAACAAAAACCCCAACAGACTAAGAGAAAGCAAGAGGAAGAGAAGCCATTGCAAAGGATTATTGTTCTCGCCTGTTTTTTTCTTTCTCCATTACCTGAACCTGTCCCCAGGTGACTACAGGATTTCATTAAGTCACTGTGTGACCCTAGAAGAGTTTTATGGCCCAGGACAGACCCCAGTGGCCATGATGACCCAAAGTCACTGGCCCACTCGCCAACAGATCTGCCAAAGCCCTGCCAGCACAGGGGACCCTGTGTCCACTGCTCTGAGCCTTCCAGGCTGCAGAGCAAGAGCCATCAGGCTTCAGATGTTGCAGGGTCCTGGATGGGGTTTCCATTCCTCCCCTGGAAGGTGCTGCCCTTCAGAGCAGAACAGGGTACAGGAGCATCCCTTAAAGCCGAGTTAAACTGCCGTCAGGAGCCCCTGGCTGATTTTGCAATGCAGGGGGCACTCGCACGTCCCCTTCCATGGGCCGAGTGGAGCCCGGACACAGTTACCAAAGTACCAAAGAAGAGAGAGGGAAAGCATTTTCACTGTTACTTTCATTTGTGTATTTATTTATTTTTTTACTTGTCCAACCTTGAAAAGAACGAATGAGACAGCTAGAAGGGGCCTTAATGCTGAAGGCCAGCACTCCTTCCTGGCAGGCCTGTGGTGGTCTGCCTCTCCAGAGGAGCGGCTGTCTCTTACATCTTTGCTTGACACACTGCTGTTCTTCGTGTGCCGCTGTGGAGCGTCTGGCTTCCTCTGCAGCCTCCCGTCTGGCAGCCTTCTCGTCTCCAGGCCGAAGAGACCCCGTCTCCAGGCCCAGGGACCTCGGTGGCCCGCTGAGGGACTTCTCCTGGCGCAGCGGCTGAAGCTGTGACGCCATGTTGTCTTGTCCCCTTTCTCGGGGCTCAGTGCAGAAGAGATGACACCCCTTCAGAAGGGGTGAGGGGTAGGGCAGAGGACGGGGGACGGGAAGGAAGCCTGCAGGCCGGCCAGGCGCGGAGGGTCAGCCTCCGGCTAGCGCCGAGCGCCGAGCGCGGAGGCAGGCCGGCGTAGGGCGCTGGCCGGATGACCCTACGGCACTGCGTCGATGGTGGTGTGGAGGGGAGCCCTGGCACATGTGTGCTGCCATTTTTCACTTTCCTCTAAACTGTTTGTGGTTTTGGTCAATCTGCTTGCTCTGAGGAATCTATTTCATGGACAAACTCTAACCAGTTCTGCTCAGCATGAAACTCGGGAGTCAAGAGCGCAGCCTGGAAACTGGTGACAACCCACTGACTTCAGTGCTAGAAAACTATTTTCTTGGACTTCACGCTTTTCCTATGCAGCAGTAAAGGAAGAAAGTATAAATTCCTGAGCTGGCCGTAGCATTGTTGTTGCTCAAGCATGTATTGCACATGGTAATGCACCTTTCTTGGATTTTGGTTGTTCAGATGAGGCGCCTCCAGCCTTTCTCTTTCTCCTTGGCACAGCTGAATTTCTCCTGTCAAAAGGAACAGGGCTGTATTGAGGGAGGAGGTTGAATTTCTTCTCAGATTTTTCTTCCAACTGTGCTAAGCTAAAGGGCAGGCAAAACCAATCAAATTAAATGTAACTCCATTTCTGTAGAAAAAATATCTCTTTAGGAGAATGTGTGCATATATACATTCCTGTCTACATAATGTAGACAGAGCAGGAAAGAGAGAAGCGCGCACACACGGTAAACATCATACTGTTAACCCAAGTTTGGGAGGAGAATGTACACTCCAGCTTCTGCATTTGTAACTCAGTACAAATTGATTAGTTGCGTATATGAAAATTAGAAAAAATACAGACATGGGTTTCACGCTGGGGACATTTAGCTCTGTTTGCTGCACAGATTGGTACAGGAGCTGTGTCTGCTGTGTGAGGGGAAGGAAAACAAGACCATAAAGAAACCAACCAATAACATGGTTTGTAAAACCTCAGGTGAAAGTCCTAACATTGGAATGGAAACAATAACAATTCAAAGCAGAGGAATCCGAGTGTCCCAGAACAGTAGCTTGTTTCCCACTTCTCTTACCCAGCAGAGAGATGCCTCAGCCCCAGTGCGTGAGGATTTACAAGCGGTGACTCAGACTGCAGCGTGGGGCTCTGCAGGGCTACAGCCCCCTCTCCCTCCGGTGCTGCTTTGCCAGCACCCGTTTCTCCTGACTTTTGTGGTACCCACCCCAGGGATAGATTTTCACTGGGCTTTTTGTCCTGCCGGCTGCATCTGTTTGTCAGCCCCAGCTCTGTCTGCTTGGGAAGGGCGACGTGAGGCTGTGCCCCCTTTCCCACTGCTGGCACTCTTCCTCCAGGTGCCACCGCTCTGCCAGGACCGGTCATCTCCGGTGACACATGCCACCCTGTTTGTGCTGTAGCCAGGACTGCCTCTGGTCTGCTCCCGTTTACAGCAGTATCGCTTCGGAGTAAGACCGTCCATGCCAGTGCTGTGCTTTGGGGGAGCTGCATTCAAGCCCTGACAAGGAAGAAGAAAAATCAGAGGTGGCATTCCAGATTTTTCAGTTTCAATGGGAAAAGACTCCCAAGGCAGGTTCCCTCCAATCCGTGGGCCAGTCTCGATGCACCAGGTGTTCTGGAGAGGCTAGCACTGTTCTGGTGTCAGATTATGTTCTTCTGTCCTGACACCCACCAAGGCTTTGTTTTAAGATATTTAGGAACTGGATGACGTTTCTGTGAACCCTGCAACCACCTGCAGGCTTTGAAACCTGCCAGTTGCATGGTCTTGGGGTGCAAGTCGGAGGGGTTGTTCAGTTTGCGCGCTGCCGTGCCCGTCCAGCAGTGGCACGGCTGATGGTGTGCCCCAGCTGAGGATGCCTCTGCAGATACGCCTCATTTTGCAGAGCCAAGAATAGGAACCCTGACAAGCATCAGCATTTCCAAACCTGAATCTAGATAAAGTTAGTGCCAGGTGAGAGGTGGGTGACAGGGTCTCAGCTTGGGCTGAGCCCATGCAGAGGAGCTGCTGCAAGGCAAGAGTCCCTTTTCCTCGATGACAAGTGGCTTGAAGGGTTTGCGTTCTGCGCTCCACAATAACTTGTAGTAAGCAGGGTGCAATCTGCTAAACCTTGTTGTGATTGGTTGTTTTTCCTGGTGGAAAAAGGGTTTACAATGGGTAGAGATCATTATGAAAGGAGGACCACAGCCTTTCACACGTGCTGGTCCTCCAGGTACATGCAAAGAGAGGTCTGTGTGGATACCAGAGCTCCTGCGAAGGAGCTCAAACACCCAACCAGCATGTTTCCAGCCAGCTGAGACCTCTGGCCACCGGTGGCCTGGAGAGGGAGGGAGGGAGGGAGGGGGAGGGAGGGAGGGAAGGAGGGAGGAAGTGAGTTTTCTTACCAGCTGGGGAAAAAAGGCAGTGAAGCCTATGGATGGAGACGGACTGCAGGGTCAGATGCCAAAGCAGCCTTCCTAGGGCTGCTGGTCAGAGCCCTGACAAGCCCCGGTACCCTGGGAGGCAGCAGCCAGCCCTGCAGCCTGCTAGCGAAACACTTCAGCTCCAACACGGCTCCTCCTTCTGTGCTTTTCAACAGCTCTGCAGCCCCCCAGCCCCAGCCCGCTGCGCTGGTGGGCCGGGGAGCTGGAGGCATTTTCCCAGCGCTCTGATCTAACAGCACCAGTGGGACTGTTTCCAGCACGCTGCCACTGGAGGGCTTATCGGCCTCCCTCCCTATCTCCCACCACCCCGGCCTGATAAAGGAGGGGCTGGTGGCAGCCGGGGGAAGCACCCAGAGCAGGGGATGGAGCTGGGGACTGGCCAAACACCAAGGTGGCAGGGCTGGGGTGCTTCTCCCGTGAGCCCCTCCCTGTCAATGAGGATGTTGATACCTGTGACTATGGAAATCTTAAGATCAATTCAAGCAATTAGAGCCATTGCTCAATCGCTGTAACCAAACAAAAGGGAAACCATTGTCACTTAGGAAACAATTAGTTGTAAGCTAAGGAGCTCTGGAACAATCTCATTTTAAAGAGCTGAGCCTTGGAAGAACAGATGTGCAAAAAAAGAGAAGAGAGTTACAAGGTGATCCCAAAACGGGCCTTGAGGGATAAGGTATATGTGATACCAGGAGTGAGTCTGAAGACCCCCCGGGGGTGTCAACAAACATGGGGGAAAGACCTTAGCATATGCTAACGAGTTCCCAAGGAAGATCCCTGCCTGTGATAAGCACTACTGGGAAAGATACTGAATATGTCTATGAACATAGTAGAAACACTTGCTAGTTTTGTCTTTTGGGTGTGCACCTTAGGTGGAGTTATCCCCCGTGCACCCAGCGCTGCAATAAAGAATGCCTGCTTTCTAAAGCTTCCAAATAAGCCTTAGAGAGTGAACTATTTTGCCGCTTTCTGGTAACAGATTTTGGCACTGCAGATGGGACACTGCTCTGGAACATGGGCGGATCCGAGGGATCGCAGGACCTCCAGCCGTCACCGAGGGATTCTCGGGGAGAACCTGCGATTCCCGGACCAAAGAATTCTGAGCAAGGACCATCAACAAGGCAAAGGCATTCTTTCAGTATTATTTTCTGTTGCCTGTCCGTGGGTCGTAGCGAAAGCTGGGCAGGGTTGGGCCGTATCCCTGGGGCAAAGGGAAAGTACCCTTTGATTGAAACTGAAGGGTGAGTCTCCTTCCCGAAAGGGAAGCTCAGAAGTTTGTCTGTTGAACGTTGAATACGGCCGTGATCGTAATGGCGTGGTTTTGTGTTTGTTGCTGTAGTGTTTGTAAGTGTGTAGTATTGTTGTAAAAAGCTGGGGTGAAATTGTTTTAGTGCCCTGTTTTTAAAATGGGAACTGGAACTTCTAAAAGGGAATTGATGGGAAAGAAATGTCCTCTTGGGTGCATTTTATGAAATTGGAAGCAAATAGCAGGACCCCCAGGAGGAGTGGCAAAGAGAGAGGATCTAATCAACTCTTGTAATCAGTGGTGGCCATTGTAGGGACTGAAGGAGGGAGAAAAGTGGCTGGTTAATGGGACTTTTAGGATACTCTGTTCCAGTTGTTGTTATTCTTAAGAGGGGAAGGAAAATGGGATGAAGTTCCCCATGTTGATTTATTCTCTGCTTTACGAGATCATCCTGAATGGAGCAGGGAATGTAAATGAATAGGGAGAGATCCTTTGGTTCTGACCTGGGCAAAAGATAATCAGAAACTCTGTAAGCGTTGTTGTTCGGCGTGTAGTATGAGTCAATGGTGCGTCCAATACGGAGGAGCGGACGAGGAGGATGTTTCTGATGAAGGGGACTCTTTTGGTGGAAATGAGAAATTCAGTGCTATTGCAGGGAGAACGAGGGGAGGATGGGGAGGTCGAGTTGTGCAAGCTCTCAAGCCGTGCACCCAGCGCTGCAGTAAAGAATGCCTGCTTTCCAAACCTTCCGAATAAGTCTTAGAGAGTGAATTCTCCTGCCGCTTTCCGGTAACAGGATGGTGACAATCAGTTGGGCTGTATTAGGCAGGGCCGCTGTCAGGGGACTAGTGCCTGCCTTGAAGCGCCACTAATCGATGGTTAGCCGCCACTTCCCGTTTGGTTTGCAAACTGGCCACACTGGGGAGTTATGAGGGGAGTGAGTTTGAATACTTACCCCCTGTTCCTGCAGCTCTTTTATCAGCGGAGCGATTCCCTCCCTCTCTCTCCCCGTGGTAAGGGACAGCCTTTCACACTCACGAGTTTAATCGGGGGAAGCGTAGGGGCAGTCTGTAAAAAGCCTTATCAGGGTTGACGGAACCCCAAACTTCCACTGCCTCCCTGCCGAGTCCGTCCAGGACTTCCCCTTCACTAAATCCGATCCCAGAGTATTGGTGGGGAGCACTGCCAACACCATAGTGGTCTCGGTGGGGGTGGTGTCTGCCAGCAACCAGCACTTTACTCGGGCTGTAGGTTGGGGTTTGCCATATCCAAATACATCGGTAACCCATATCTGTTATGAATCAGGGACGATCCCACTCCGGCCTGCGGTATCGGCATTTAAAGCAGAGATTTGGGCCCCTGTGCCTAGCAGAAAAGTGACCGGAGTCTTCAAAGAGCCAAGGAGAAAGGCACAGAGCGGTTCTGGAGGAACAGCTTTTAATTGACAAAACACAAAAGGAAAGGTCCCATCAAAGCTACTCTAACCCCCCTCGCTCCTTCCCCCCCCCCTCCTACCCCCCCCTACCCCCTCCCTCACTCCCCCCCCTCCCTCCCACCCCCCAAATACACCACCCCTCCTCCCCCATCCCCCACTCCCCCCACCTCCACCTCATCCCTGCTCGGGCTCTACTTCCCCCCCTGCCACCCGCGTGCTGCCTGCCAGAGCCCTGCGCTTGCTGTCTGGCTTTGGCAAGGCGCTCTGCCCCCGCTTCTTCCCCCGCTTCTCGCAGGCGGCAGCCTGGGACGGTGGCAGGGCCATCCCCGCAGCCCCCCATGGCTCCTGGGGCTGCATCCCGATGGTGTAGAACTCTCCCAGGATGAGCATGGCGTCGGTGGTCTCAGGGATGCTGTAGTCGGGGGTGAGCAGCTCCTTGGGCAGGGTGAGCAGCTCCTTGGGCAGGGAGAGCGAGGCAAAGTCACAGTGGGGGGTGTTTGTGCCGGTGCCACCAAGCTCCCCAGGCACAGGGCTGCTGCCCAAACCATCCTGACTGACCCCCCCCTGCATCCAGGGAGACACCAAAGAGCCTTCGGGCCTCTTTGAGAAGCTCCTCCTCAGAGACTGCAAAGTCTCCATCCGGGTCCCCAGGGGCTTGGTTGTGGGGGCCAGCAGAGGGGCTGGGGGGGGGGGGGGCGGTCACGGCCCAGGGGGGATGTTGGTTCACCTGGCTTCTAGGAGGTGAAGCGGGAGAGATGGCCCCAAGCATTGGGGAAATTCTCTGGGACTTGGATTTCCTGGGCACGCATGAGCCAGGCGAGAGCAGGGACGCTTGCCTGGGCTTGCTGAAGCCCTGTGCCAAAAGTGCCCTGGGGACAGGGCTGATGGGGATGCTGGGCGTGCGCGGGGGCCGGGGATGGCGAAGGCGCCGGGGTGGCAGAGCAGCCGGGGTGCCGTACCTGGTGGTGGTAGTGCCTGGGGGCCCTGGGGTGCCACGTGCAGTGAGGGTGCCCAGGCTGCGGGGAAGGGCTGCTGCTGGCGGGGGCAGTGGGCACAGGTTGGCTGAGCCTGGAAGAGAGACAGGAGCGATGGCCGGCGGTCACCTCCGCTCTTGCCCCCAAGAGCGTCCCCGGGCTGCAGGGGTCGGGGTGGGTGCCTACCTTGGGGGTAGAAGGTTTGGGGAAGGAGAAAAATCTGCGGGAGCCGGGGTGCCGGGGGGTCCCGGGGGCTGCGCGGTGGGAGCTGCAGTGGTGGCGGCGCCGTGCTGCGTTCTGGCTGTTGGCTGCTAAGGACTCTCTGGCGTCTCCCAGGAAGGAATGTGGGGTCTCCGCGTGTTCCGCCCCGCCCCAACAGCGTACAGCCCAACAGCTACTCTGGACGAGTAGCCCTTGTCCTAATGGCAGATTTCGGCTTCCCAGACATCAGCTTGTTGTCCAAACAGCGGATTCGTTACGCCGTGTACACTAAGCCACTTCTCACACACGTAGGAGACATATTGCTTTTTATTCAGGCCTGGGTGCTGGGTGGATTTCCACAAATCAAGCACACCTGATGCCCGTTCCCTGTCATATTTATACACAAACCTTCCAAATTAGGAGACTCCCAATTACAACGATTGGTTCAGATTTCTTCTGCTAGGATGCAAACTAGAAGGCATGCTCGGTTCTTTTCTCGGCCTTTATCTTTGGGTAGGTGGTATAATTTGGGTAGGGGGCTCATGGGTCGGTGGTTGCGGAGACCCTGGCCCAAATTACCTTTCCCCTCGTTTCTCAATACTTCTGGCACTCCCAAATGGTTCTTCAGGGTCCGTTGATCAGACTAACGATGTATGGGTTGTGCTTCTACCTCTTGACAAGCACGTCTTCCTTGACACCTTGTCTGGGTAAATAGGAACTGACAGAATGGTAGCACTGGACAATGGCCATCCTCAGGAGTCCCTAGCCGCTATTTACAAAACTCTCTGTGACATCCTGAACTGTGAAAAACTATCTGGAACATTCTTAACCGTGGAACTATGAAAAACAATTTGTAACTATTTAGCTGCAGATTCAGGATTAACTTTCAACCTCAGTGAAGGATATCCTGGTCTGACTCAAAGCACGTGATGAAACTGTGAAAAACTCAAGGTGTGGAAGGATTATTTCCTGTATTAAATTGTCTTACAAGCAGCGTGCTCTGTTGCCCTGTGGATAGTATCATGTCATCACCGGCACGCCTGGTAATTTTCCGTTTCTTTCCTAGTACAAGGATGCATTGATGAAGGCAAATCCAGGGGTACGGGTGGTGCCCCACAACGAAGCAACCTGTGGAACCCCAGACATCGCCTGTTACAAAGAGGAAGAAGCAGGCTCTGCAAAAGAGTTCCCAAGCCTGAGGAAAGGGGCCAAAAGTGAAGCAATGCCACAGCATAACTTTGGGATGGCAGGTGAGATTTCCATCCCTGTTCCTCAAAGGGAACAGCCTCGTTTTGTTTGAGGATGCGGTGTTGGAATCAAAGCGCAAGGCCAGTTTTCTTTACTGCAGACTGCGCTGTAGTGCAAATACTTTTCATGTCCCACATGGAGTTGCCAGGTGCGGTGGGTGGACCCTGGCTGGGGGCCAGGTGCCCACCAGAGCCACTCTAACTCCTCTCATCGTTCCCCTGCTCCAGCATGGAGGAGTCCCTCTCACGGGAGACAGTCCTTCACCAACTGCTCCAACGTGAGTCTCTCCCACGGGGTGCAGACCTTCAGGAGCAGACTGCTCCAGCGTGGGTCCCCCACGGGGTCACAAGTCCTGCCAGCAAACCTGCTCTGGCGTGGGCTCCTCTCTCCACGGGTGCACAGGTCCTGCCAGGAGCTTGCTCTGGCGTGGGCTCCTCTCTCCACGGGTGCACAGGTCCTGCCAGGAGCTTGCTCCAGCGTGGGCTTCCCACGGTCCACAGCCTCCTTCAGGTGCCTCCACCTGCTCCGGCGTGGGGTCCTCCATGGGCTGCAGGTGGAATCTCTACACCCCCTCATCCTTCCTCCACGGGCTGCAGGGGGACAGCCTGCTTCACCATGGTCTTCACCACGGGCGGCAGGGGGATCTCTGCTCCGGTGCCTGGAGCACCTCCTGCCCCTCCTTCTGCACTGGCCTTGGTGTCTGAAAAGTTTCTTAAGTCTTCTCCCTCCTCTCTCCGGCTGCAAAAGCTCTCTCTAACTGGTTTTTTTCCTTCTTAACTTTGTTATCACAGAGGCGCTGATTGGCTTGGCCTTGGCCAGCAGCGGGTCCGTCTTGGAGCCAGCTGGCATTGGCTCTATCAGACACAGGGGAAGCTTCTGGCAGCTTCTCACAGAAGCCACCCCTGTAGCCCGCCCCGCTACCAAAACCTTGCCACGCAAATCCAACACACTGTGCAATAAAGTTTAAAGGGCTTAGAATAGTCTGAAAGCCCCAAAGCTGGAGCTTGCATTAATGCTCCCTTTAATGCACAAAAGGCTTTTTCTCGTTCAGGACCCCAAGCTATTGGTTCCACCTCCTCATATTTCATTGCCTCGTTAAGAGGTTTCCCTATGTCACTAAATCCAGGAATCCATGGCCTACAAAATCCCACTTGTCCTAAAAAATCCCCTTAATTGTTTCTTTGTTACTGGTCTGGGAATTTCTTGTCTAGCTCTTACCCGTTGTGGATCTACTTCTCTCCCTCCCTGGTTTAAGAATAAACCCCAGATCCTTCTTTACCTGGTGTTGACAGAGTTGCAGTTTGGATAGAGATGCACGGTGACCCTTGTTTGCAAGTTGGATGCGCAGATATTCAATATCCCGCGTACACTCTTCAGCCGTATGGCTTGCTAGTAACAGATCATCGACATACTGAATCAAGACAGAACCGCCAGGAAATTTTAAGTCTCTTAGATGGTTTCTGAGAATTTGAGAAGAAAATAGTTGGTGAACTAGTGAACCCTTGTGGCAAGCGTGTCCAAGTCAACTGTTTCCCTTGCCAAGTAAAAGCAAAAATCGATTGACTTTCTTCAGCAATGGGTATGCTAAAACCTGCTCCTGTTAAATCCAAACCAGTAACATATTGTGCCCATACAATACAGGTGTTTGGGTAAGAATGAAACTCGGGTCAGGGACAAGAGGGGGTGGGGAAATTACATGCTCATTTACTGCGCGGAGATCTTGAACAAATCTGTCTTCCGGATCCCCATCCTTATCTAATCGAAGTTTACTTACTGGCAAGATTGGAGTATTAGATGGACTTTGGCATTCCTTGAGTATTCCTTTTTCTAAGAAAACTGCAATCCGTTTTTGAGTACTCGGAATAGCCTCATCTGCAATCGGGTACTGTTTCATTGATGGAGGTGACCCTCCTTTTGTGTTCATTATTACCGGTTCTGCGGCTAACGATAAGCCTATCTCATCACCAGAGCTGCTCCACGGTTCCCGGGGAAGTGCTTCAAGTCCTTTTGGGATTTTAAAAGCCGACCAAATTCCTGCAAAAGATCACGTCCTAGCAAAGACACAGGTGAATTTGGAGGTACCACAAATCTTCCCCATACCATTTTTTCTGCAATGATCATTGGAAGTGGGGTCGAAATAGATTTTATTTCTTGTCCAGCAACCCCTCTTATAAGTACCTTTTCTTTAGAAATCCATGTTTGTGGGAGTGCATCATTCCAAAGGGACAAGGTTGCTCCTGTGTCTACTAAAAGTTCAACAAAAAGTCCGTTTAGCTTCACTCCTGCATTCGACATCTTCGCAGTCCTTCGGCAAGCATGGAGTTCCGCTTTTTATTTTTCTGTTGTGAGTGAGGGCACGGTGGATACGGTGGATTTGATCCTCGTCCAGCACTTCCTGGGCGGAGTGGGCACTCCCGCTGGGCATGTCCCATCTTCCCCCAGGAAAAACACTCTAAAAGGTTAGGATTAGATTGGTTAGGGAAAGGAGGAAAGGGAGCCCTTTCCATCAGTCTTTTTCCGTCAGTTGTGGCTAAATTCCAGTTGGGGTCCTCAGTGGGCCAGGGATTTAATCCTTGACCTCTCTGAGCAATTTCTCAGTCCTTTTGAAGAATTTTCTCTCACTCATCCATCTGGAATAGTTCTCTCAGCAAAGTTTTCATGTCACTCCAGTTAGGTGTGTAATCAGTGACTATTCCAGATAGCATTTGTGCACATCCATCTGCATCATCTCTTAATCTTGGCATTTTACTTTGCCACATGATCAAGTCACCTTGTTTCCAAGGTTTGTGGCGCATCACAGCAGTCACTGCAGGGCCATCAGGGGGAGCTCCTGGTCCTGCTCTGGGATTTGGGATGTAATGCAGTTTCATGGCAAACATCCCTGCTTGGGGAAGGTCAGTTTCCTCGGCCTCAGGGGCAGAGGGAAGCGAGCTTACCCGTAGTTTAGATGGCTTACGTCTTTGATAAGACCAATCATACCAAATATACCAATAATCAATACTTGGACTTGCAGTATCTTCTAAAATGATCCTTAGAAATGTTAACTTATGGGGCTTAAAAGTTCCTTTGGGGGGGGGGGGGCAAATATCCATAGGTCCTCCCCCTCGAGTTCGAGTTAGGAACGGCCATTCCTCCTGACACAACCCAATCAGTCTTGTCTTTTGTAAAGTCTGTGCCCCATAAATCTTACTCCAATTTTCTAAAACCTCAGCAAGGGGCGTCCCCCTTTCAATGCTGGGTGTAGTTCCCGTTTCTTAAATTTCTGTTCCTCTTACCAAATCTTTAGCAAGTTTAAACACAGGAGTACTCCCAGTATTGTCTGGAATCACCCGTGTCCAAGTCTCTTAGGTGAACGCACCTATTTTTGTTATGCCAGCAATGAGCGTTGGTCACGGGTTTGTCCAGAGAATTAGCTGGTGCTCCTTCCTCTTGCGTCCTAGGGTCCCACCTGGGTCGCCATCTGTAAAAGGGTATGAGAAATGTACCAGACGTGAGTTGCCCTAGGTTTGCTTTCTTGCAGCGCTGGATGCACGGGGGAATCAGCTCCGCCCAACGTGCACGCAGGTGATTACCAACGCACAGGTTATATAGAATCAAAACACACATATTCATCATTTTTCTCAAAAAAAAGGCAGCCCTATGATAATCATTTCTTGGAATTCATTTACGTAGTCTCCTCCCCGTCACGCATGCTCAGTGATTTGAGTCGGTGGCCCTCAAGGGGTCTCTGGTGGTCGTCAGTGGTCGCGCAGCCGTGTTTGCTGGATGACCCTCTTCTTGCAGGCACGCGCAGTATCCTCGCCGTGGATGCACCTGTCCGTAACAACTTACTTCATAAGATTAATATCTCCAAACCTATTGTCCGGTTGGGTAGGGACTGTACGTGGAACGTAGGAGCATTGTACATTGCCATGGTCAGTTAGCTTCATTACCTGTTACCTTGATTACAAACTAATTATTCCAAGCTAATCATTCTGTAGTTTCTGTCTCACGGCCTCTATCCCACGATTACATTTTCCCCTTTTTGGAAGTTTCCTTCCAGGCCTTGAGTAGCTTTCTGGTTAGCATAAGTTTTCTTATAGCTAAGCTTCTATATTTTCTACAGTTCCCTCCTTTTGTTTTTTTTTGCATCCCTGCAATTATTTATATCTCCAAGCTCCTTGCAATTTTACTATTATACTAGAAAGACAGGGTATACAACATTGAAAAATCACTGTTATACATACGATCCCTTGATACCAATAAGCATGATTTTGCAATTGCATAAAAAAAAAAAAAAAAAAAATTTGCAGGCACAACGAATACTGAGTTACCTGTTCATCTCCATCCAGAAGGCTCGTTTTCACTGGAATATAAGTTCCAGGTACCGCTAAAACTCTCCCAAAGAAAACTTCTGCTGGAGATGCACCCACTGGTTGCCTCGGTGTGTTTCTAATGTGCCCAAGTAGTAAATTTAGTGCTTCTGGCCACTTCAAGCCAGTTTGTTTACAGGTTTTAACTAATTTGGCTTTGATCGTCCTAGTCATCCTTTCTACTTGCCCTGATGATTGTGGGTGATAAGGTGTGCGCAATTGCATCTTGATATTTCATGAATGATAAATTTGCACTAAAATTGCGGCAGAGAAATGTGCTCCTCTGTCCGAGTCAATTATTTCAGGAACTCCGTACCTAGGTATTCTGTCTTTCAAGAGAGCTTTAACCACCGCTTTTGAGTCGTTCTTTCGAGTTGGGAAAGCCTCCACCCAGCCGTGGAGATATTAGCCTGTGCAGGCTGCCCATGGACGTGCTGGTAGCCGGGGATGGATGCCGGCAACAGCAGGGGGGCTGGGGCCACCGCTGTGCCCTCTGCGCCAGTGCCACCGGATTCCCCAGGCATGGAGCTACTGCCTTGGGTGCCGTTTTCCCTGGACCCCCTGTGCTCCCTCCCCCTCCCACACAGGCACGGAGCGGTTCTGGAGAAACAGCTTTTAATTGACAAAACACAAGAGAAAAGGTCCCATCAAAGCTACTCTAACCCCCCTCCCTCCCCCCCCCCCCCCGAAATACACCACCCCTCCTCCCCCATCCCCCACTCCCCCCACCTCCACCTCATCCCTGCTCGGGCTCTACTTCCCCCCCTGCCACCCACGTGCTGCCTGCCAGAGCCCTGCGCTTGCTGTCTGGCTTTGGCAAGGCGCTCTGCCCCCGCTTCTTCCCCTGCTTCTCGCAGGCGGCAGCCTGGGACGGTGGCAGGGCCATCCCCGCAGCCCCCCACGGCTCCTGGGGCTCCATCCCCATGGTGTAGAACTCTCCCAGGCTCAGGATGGCGTCGGTGGTCTCGGGGATGCTGTAGTCAGGGGTGAGCAGCTCCTCGGGCAGGGTGAGCAGCTCCTTGGGCAGGGAGAGCGAGGCAAAGTCGCAGTGGGGGGTGGCTGTGCTGGTGCCACCAAGCTCCCCAGGCACAGGGCTGCTGCTGAAAGCATCCTGGCTGACCCCCACCGTGTCCAGGGAGCAACCAAAGATCCTTAGGGCCTCTTCAAGAGGCACCTCCTCGGACACGGTGAGGTCGCCTGCCAGGTCCCCAAGGACTTGGTTCTGGGAGGCAGCAGAAGGGCAGGAGGGGTCGTTGCTGCCCAGGGGGATGTTGCCGCCCAGGTGTGCCTCCGCAGTGGTGGCCGTGCCGTCGACAGGGAGCTGGGCAGGCTGCTCCTCGAGGTGCTGGTGGCCGGCGCTGGATGTTGGCAGCACGGGGGAGGCAAGGGTCACCGTGTTCCCTTCTGCGCCTGTGCCACCGTGGTCCCCATGCATAGGGCTGCTGCCGGCATCCTCGTGGCTGGCCTCCACCCCGTCCAGGGAGCAACCCAAGAGGCTTAGGGCCTCTTGGAGAAGCTCCTCATCGGAGACCTCAAGGTCTCCTGCCAGGTCCTCCAGGGCTTGGCTGGGGGAGTCATGGCTGCCCGGGGGGATGTTGGTGTCCGGGTGTGCCCCTGCAGGAGTGGCCGTGCCGCAGATGTCGGTCTGGGCAGGCTGCCCCTCGATGTGCTGGTAGCCGGGGATAGACATCGGCAACACCAGGGGGGCTGGGGCCACCACTCTTGCCTCTGCACGGGTGCCACAGGAGTCCCCAGGCATGGGGCTGCTGCCAGGAACATCCTGACTGGTCCCCACCGCATCCAAGGAGCAACCAAAGAGCCTTAGGGCCTCTTGGAGAAGCTCCTCCTCAGAGACTTCCAAGTCTCCATCCGGGTCCCCAGGGGCTTGGTGGTGGGGGCCAGCAGAGGGGCTGTGGGGGGTGTCAGGGCCCGGGGGGATGTTGGTGCCCGGGTGTGCCTCCGCAGGGGTGGCCGTGCCCGAGCTGTTGATGTGGGCAGGCTGCCCCTCGATGTGCCGGTAGCCAGGGATGGACATCAGCCGTGCTGGGGGGGCTGGGGCCTCCGCTCTCCCCTGATAGTTTTGGGGTGTGACGTGTGGTGGCTGTCCCTGCGGGGTCAGAGGGGCTGCCCAGGCCGGGAGGGTCCTGCAGCCCCTGGGGTCCCCCCACAGGGCAGCACCCGGCAGAGAAGCGGTGCCATGGCTGAGCGTGGAGCTGGCCGGGGGAGGCAGGCTGGTGACCGTCCACTCGATGTGGAAGACGCGGGGGTCGAAGAAGCAGCCGCATGGAGCCCTCTGCAGACCTGTGTGGGTGAGAGGGAGCTGTGCTGGGCCAGGGGGTTGGGGCCCTCCAAGGACAGCCACCGAGCTGGCCCCGATGGCCGACATCCCCCAGCTCTGTGCTGGGCACGTGGGGAGCTTGTGGCCAGGGTGCTCCGCGCGGGGTGAGCTGCTGTGCTGGTGGGACAGGCTTGCAAAGCAGGGAGGAGACTGGCTTCTAGGAGGTGAACCGGGAGAGATGGCCCCAAGCATTGGGGAAATTCTCTGGGACTTGGATTTCCTGGGCACGCATGAGCCAGGCGAGAGCAGGGACGCTTGCCTGGGCTTGCTGAAGCCCTGTGCCAAAAGTGCCCTGGGGACAGGGCTGATGGGGATGCCGGGCGTGCGTGGGGGCCGGGGATGGCGAAGGCGCCGGGGTGGCAGAGCAGCCAGGGGTGCCGTACCTGGTGGTGGTAGTGCCTGGGGGCCCTGGGGTGCCACGTGCAGTGAGGGTGCCCAGGCTGCGGGGAAGGGCTGCTGCTGGCGGGGCAGTGGGCACAGGTTGGCTGAGCCTGGAAGAGAGACAGGAGCGATGGCCGGTGGTCACCTCCGCTCTTGCCCCCAAGAACCATCCTGGGGTGCAGGGGTCAGGGTGGGTCTGTACCTTGGAGGCAGAAGGTTTGGGGAAGGAGAAAAGTCTGCGGGAGACGGGGTGCCAGGGGGTCCCGGGGGCCGCGCGGTGGGAGCCGCAGCGGTGGTGGTGCCATGTTGCGTTCTGGCTGTTGGCTGCTAAGGACTCTCTGGCATCTCCCAGGAAGGAATGTGGGGTCTCCGCGTGTTCCGCCCCGCCCCAACAGCCTCCCCAGCCCCTCCTGCCTGGGGAGGGAAAGGGTTCGGGGGGGCCTTGCTGCATTCCCAGAGCTGGCATCTCCTTGGGATTGGTGGGACTTGGTGGGACGAGTGCCACGCCTGGAGTGCTGGCATGGAGGCTGCAGGCTGTTCAGGAGGGGTAGGCAGGGCAGGCGAGGTGGAGGTGTCGCACTCTGTGTAAGGGAGAGGTTGGATGGTACAGCCCTTCCAGTCAGCAAGGATGTGGTGGAGAGCCTCTGGGTGAGGCTGAGGGGCATGGAAAACAAAGCAGCTGTTGCAGTGGGTGTCTGCTACCGATGGCCCAGCCGGGATGCCCGCACTGCGGAGTGATTCGATAGGCCCTGAGGAGAAATCTCTGGACGAGCAGCCCTTGTCCTAATGGCAGATTTCGGCTTCCCAGACATCAGCTTGTTGTCCAAACAGCGGATTCGTTACGCCGTGTACACTAAGCCACTTCTCACACACGTAGGAGACATATTGCTTTTTATTGAGGCCTGGGTGCTGGGTGGATTTCCACAAATCAAGCACACCTGATGCCCGTTCCCTGTCATATTTATACACAAACCTTCCAAATTAGGAGACTCCCAATTACAACGATTGGTTCAGATTTCTTCTGCTAGGATGCAAACTAGAAGGCATGCTCGGTTCTTTTCTCGGCCTTTATCTTTGGGTAGGTGGTATAATTTGGGTTATAGGGGGCTCGTGGGTCGGTGGTTGCGGAGACCCTGGCCCAAATTACCTTTCCCCTCGTTTCTCAATACTTCTGGCACTCCCAAATGGTTCTTCAGGGTCTGTTGATCAGACTAACGATGTATGGGTTGTGCTTCTACCTCTTGACAAGCACGTCTTCCTTGACACCTTGTCTGGGTAAATAGGAACTGACAGAATGGTAGCACTGGACAATGGCCATCCTCAGGAGTCCCTAGCCGCTATTTACAAAACTCTCTGTGACATCCTGAACTGTGAAAAACTATCTGGAACATTCTTAACCGTGGAACTATGAAAAACAATTTGTAACTATTTAGCTGCAGATTCAGGATTAACTTTCAACCTCAGTGAAGGATATCCTGGTCTGACTCAAAGCACGTGATGAAACTGTGAAAAACTCAAGGTGTGGAAGGATTATTTCCTGTATTAAATTGTCTTACAAGCAGCGTGCTCTGTTGCCCTGTGGATAGTATCATGTCATCACCGGCACGCCTGGTAATTTTCCGTTTCTTTCCTAGTACAAGGATGCATTGATGAAGGCAAATCCAGGGGTACGGGTGGTGCCCCACAACGAAGCAACCTGTGGAACCCCAGACATCGCCTGTTACAAAGAGGAAAAAGCAGGCTCTGCAAAAGAGTTCCCAAGCCTGAGGAAAGGGGCCAAAAGTGAAGCAATGCCACAGCATACCTTTGGGATGGCAGGTGAGATTTCCATCCCTGTTCCTCAAAGGGAACAGCCTCGTTTTGTTTGAGGATGCGGTGTTGGAATCAAAGCGCAAGGCCAGTTTTCTTTACTGCAGACTGCGCTGTAGTGCAAATACTTTTCATGTCCCACATGGAGTTGCCAGGTGCGGTGGGTGGACCCTGGCTGGGGGCCAGGTGCCCACCAGAGCCACTCTAATTCCTCTCATCGTTCCACTGCTCCAGCATGGAGGAGTCCCTCTCACGGGAGACAGTCCTTCACCAACTGCTCCAACGTGAGTCTCTCCCACGGGGTGCAGACCTTCAGGAGCAGACTGCTCCAGCGTGGGTCCCCCACGGGGTCACAAGTCCTGCCAGCAAACCTGCTCTGGCGTGGGCTCCTCTCTCCACGGGTGCACAGGTCCTGCCAGGAGCTTGCTCTGGCGTGGGCTCCTCTCTCCACGGGTGCACAGGTCCTGCCAGGAGCTTGCTCCAGCGTGGGCTTCCCACGGTCCACAGCCTCCTTCAGGTGCCTCCACCTGCTCCGGCGTGGGGTCCTCCATGGGCTGCAGGTGGAATCTCTACACCCCCTCATCCTTCCTCCACGGGCTGCAGGGGGACAGCCTGCTTCACCATGGTCTTCACCACGGGCGGCAGGGGGATCTCTGCTCCGGTGCCTGGAGCACCTCCTGCCCCTCCTTCTGCACTGGCCTTGGTGTCTGAAAAGTTTCTTAAGTCTTCTCCCTCCTCTCTCCGGCTGCAAAAGCTCTCTCTAACTGGTTTTTTTCCTTCTTAACTTTGTTATCACAGAGGCGCTGATTGGCTTGGCCTTGGCCAGCAGCGGGTCCGTCTTGGAGCCAGCTGGCATTGGCTCTATCAGACACAGGGGAAGCTTCTGGCAGCTTCTCACAGAAGCCACCCCTGTAGCCCGCCCCGCTACCAAAACCTTGCCACGCAAATCCAACACACTGTGCAATAAAGTTTAAAGGGCTTAGAATAGTCTGAAGGCCCCAAAGCTGGAGCTTGCATTAATGCTCCCTTTAATGCACAAAAGGCTTTTTCTCGTTCAGGACCCCAAGCTATTGGTTCCACCTCCTCATATTTCATTGCCTCGTTAAGAGGTTTCCCTATGTCACTAAATCCAGGAATCCATGGCCTACAAAATCCCACTTGTCCTAAAAATCCCCTTAATTGTTTCTTTGTTACTGGTCTGGGAATTTCTTGTCTAGCTCTTACCCGTTGTGGATCTACTTCTCTCCCTCCCTGGTTTAAGAATAAACCCCAGATCCTTCTTTACCTGGTGTTGACAGAGTTGCAGTTTGGATAGAGATGCACGGTGACCCTTGTTTGCAAGTTGGATGCACAGATATTCAATATCCCGCGTACACTCTTCAGCCGTATGGCTTGCTAGTAACAGATCATCGACATACTGAATCAAGACAGAACCGCCAGGAAATTTTAAGTCTCTTAGATGGTTTCTGAGAATTTGAGAAGAAAATAGTTGGTGAACTAGTGAACCCTTGTGGCAAGCGTGTCCAAGTCAACTGTTTCCCTTGCCAAGTAAAAGCAAAAATCGATTGACTTTCTTCAGCAATGGGTATGCTAAAACCTGCTCCTGTTAAATCCAAACCAGTAACATATTGTGCCCATACAATACAGGTGTTTGGGTAAGAATGAAACTCGGGTCAGGGACAAGAGGGGGTGGGGAAATTACATGCTCATTTACTGCGCGGAGATCTTGAACAAATCTGTCTTCCGGATCCCCATCCTTATCTAATCGAAGTTTACTTACTGGCAAGATTGGAGTATTAGATGGACTTTGGCATTCCTTGAGTATTCCTTTTTCTAAGAAAACTGCAATCCGTTTTTGAGTACTCGGAATAGCCTCATCTGCAATCGGGTACTGTTTCATTGATGGAGGTGACCCTCCTTTTGTGTTCATTATTACCGGTTCTGCGGCTAACGATAATCCTATCTCATCACCAGAGCTGCTCCACGGTTCCCGGGGAAGTGCTTCAAGTCCTTTTGGGATTTTAAAAGCCGACCAAATTCCTGCAAAAGATCACGTCCTAGCAAAGACACAGGTGAATTTGGAGGTACCACAAATCTTCCCCATACCATTTTTTCTGCAATGATCATTGGAAGTGGGGTCGAAATAGATTTTATTTCTTGTCCAGCAACCCCTCTTATAAGTACCTTTTCTTTAGAAATCCATGTTTGTGGGAGTGCATCATTCCAAAGGGACAAGGTTGCTCCTGTGTCTACTAAAAGTTCAACAAAAAGTCCGTTTAGCTTCACTCCTGCATTCGACATCTTCGCAGTCCTTCGGCAAGCATGGAGTTCCGCTTATTATTTTTCTGTTGTGAGTGAGGGCACGGTGGATACGGTGGATTTGATCCTCGTCCAGCACTTCCTGGGCGGAGTGGGCACTCCCGCTGGGCATGTCCCATCTTCCCCCAGGAAAAACACTCTAAAAGGTTAGGATTAGATTGGTTAGGGAAAGGAGGAAAGGGAGCCCTTTCCATCAGTCTTTTTCCGTCAGTTGTGGCTAAATTCCAGTTGGGGTCCTCAGTGGGCCAGGGATTTAATCCTTGACCTCTCTGAGCAATTTCTCAGTCCTTTTGAAGAATTTTCTCTCACTCATCCATCTGGAATAGTTCTCTCAGCAAAGTTTTCATGTCACTCCAGTTAGGTGTGTAATCAGTGACTATTCCAGATAGCATTTGTGCACATCCATCTGCATCATCTCTTAATCTTGGCATTTTACTTTGCCACATGATCAAGTCACCTTGTTTCCAAGGTTTGTGGCGCATCACAGCAGTCACTGCAGGGCCATCAGGGGGAGCTCCTGGTCCTGCTCTGGGATTTGGGATGTAATGCAGTTTCATGGCAAACATCCCTGCTTGGGGAAGGTCAGTTTCCTCGGCCTCAGGGGCAGAGGGAAGCGAGCTTACCCGTAGTTTAGATGGCTTACGTCTTTGATAAGACCAATCATACCAAATATACCAATAATCAATACTTGGACTTGCAGTATCTTCTAAAATGATCCTTAGAAATGTTAACTTATGGGGCTTAAAAGTTCCTTTGGGGGGGGGGGGGCAAATATCCATAGGTCCTCCCCCTCGAGTTCGAGTTAGGAACGGCCATTCCTCCTGACACAACCCAATCAGTCTTGTCTTTTGTAAAGTCTGTGCCCCATAAATCTTACTCCAATTTTCTAAAACCTCAGCAAGGGGCGTCCCCCTTTCAATGCTGGGTGTAGTTCCCGTTTCTTAAATTTCTGTTCCTCTTACCAAATCTTTAGCAAGTTTAAACACAGGAGTACTCCCAGTATTGTCTGGAATCACCCGTGTCCAAGTCTCTTAGGTGAACGCACCTATTTTTGTTATGCCAGCAATGAGCGTTGGTCACGGGTTTGTCCAGAGAATTAGCTGGTGCTCCTTCCTCTTGCGTCCTAGGGTCCCACCTGGGTCGCCATCTGTAAAAGGGTATGAGAAATGTACCAGACGTGAGTTGCCCTAGGTTTGCTTTCTTGCAGCACTGGATGCACGGGGGAATCAGCTCCGCCCAACGTGCACGCAGGTGATTACCAACGCACAGGTTATATAGAATCAAAACACACATATTCATCATTTTTCTCAAAAAAAGGCAGCCCTATGATAATCATTTCTTGGAATTCATTTACGTAGTCTCCTCCCCGTCACGCATGCTCAGTGATTTGAGTCGGTGGCCCTCAAGGGGTCTCTGGTGGTCGTCAGTGGTCGCGCAGCCGTGTTTGCTGGATGACCCTCTTCTTGCAGGCACGCGCAGTATCCTCGCCGTGGATGCACCTGTCCGTAACAACTTACTTCATAAGATTAATATTCCCGGGCCTATTGTCCGGTTGGGTAGGGACTGTACGTGGAACGTAGGAGCATTGTACATTGCCATGGTCCGTTAGCTTCATTACCTGTTACCTTGATTACAAACTAATTATTCCAAGCTAATCATTCTGTAGTTTCTGTCTCACGGCCTCTATCCCACGATTACATTTTCCCCTTTTTGGAAGTTTCCTTCCAGGCCTTGAGTAGCTTTCTGGTTAGCATAAGTTTTCTTATAGCTAAGCTTCTATATTTTCTACAGTTCCCTCCTTTTGTTTTTTTTTTGCATCCCTGCAATTATTTATATCTCCAAGCTCCTTGCAATTTTACTATTATACTAGAAAGACAGGGTATACAACATTGAAAAATCACTGTTATACATACGATCCCTTGATACCAATAAGCATGATTTTGCAATTGCATAAAAAAAAAAAAAAAAAAAAAATTTGCAGGCACAACGAATACTGAGTTACCTGTTCATCTCCATCCAGAAGGCTCGTTTTCACTGGAATATAAGTTCCAGGTACCGCTAAAACTCACCCAAATAAAACTTCTGCTGGAGATGCACCCACTGGTTGCCTCGGTGTGTTTCTAATGTGCCCAAGTAGTAAATTTAGCGCTTCTGGCCACTTCAAGCCAGTTTGTTTACAGGTTTTAACTAATTTGGCTTTGATCGTCCTAGTCATCCTTTCTACTTGCCCTGATGATTGTGGGTGATAAGGTGTGCGCAATTGCATCTTGATATTTCATGAATGATAAATTTGCACTAAAATTGCGGCAGAGAAATGTGCTCCTCTGTCCGAGTCAATTATTTCAGGAACTCCGTACCTAGGTATTCTGTCTTTCAAGAGAGCTTTAACCACCGCTTTTGAGTCGTTCTTTCGAGTTGGGAAAGCCTCCACCCAGCCGTGGAGATATTAGCCTGTGCAGGCTGCCCATGGACGTGCTGGTAGCCGGGGATGGACGCCGGCAACAGCAGGGGGGCTGGGGCCACCGCTGTGCCCTCTGCGCCAGTACCACCGGATTCCCCAGGCATGGAGCTACTGCCTTGGGTGCTGTTTTCCCTGGACCCCCTGTGCTCCCTCCCCCTCCCACACAGGCACGGAGCGGTTCTGGAGAAACAGCTTTTAATTGACAAAACACAAGAGAAAAGGTCCCATCAAAGCTACTCTAACCCCCCTCCCTCCCTCCCCCCCCCCCCCCGAAATACACCACCCCTCCTCCCCCATCCCCCACTCCCCCCACCTCCACCTCATCCCTGCTCGGGCTCTACTTCCCCCCCTGCCACCCGCGTGCTGCCTGCCAGAGCCCTGCGCTTGCTGTCTGGCTTTGGCAAGGCGCTCTGCCCCCGCTTCTTCCCCCGCTTCTCGCAGGCGGCAGCCTGGGACGGTGGCAGGGCCATCCCCGCAGCCCCCCACGGCTCCTGGGGCTCCATCCCCATGGTGTAGAACTCTCCCAGGCTCAGGATGGCGTCGGTGGTCTCGGGGATGCTGTAGTCAGGGGTGAGCAGCTCCTCGGGCAGGGTGAGCAGCTCCTTGGGCAGGGAGAGCGAGGCAAAGTCGCAGTGGGGGGTGGCTGTGCTGGTGCCACCAAGCTCCCCAGGCACAGGGCTGCTGCTGAAAGCATCCTGGCTGACCCCCACCGTGTCCAGGGAGCAACCAAAGATCCTTAGGGCCTCTTCAAGAGGCACCTCCTCGGACACGGTGAGGTCGCCTGCCAGGTCCCCAAGGACTTGGTTCTGGGAGGCAGCAGAAGGGCAGGAGGGGTCGTTGCTGCCCAGGGGGATGTTGCCGCCCAGGTGTGCCTCCGCAGTGGTGGCCGTGCCGTCGACAGGGAGCTGGGCAGGCTGCTCCTCGAGGTGCTGGTGGCCGGCGCTGGATGTTGGCAGCACGGGGGAGGCAAGGGTCACCGTGTTCCCTTCTGCGCCTGTGCCACCGTGGTCCCCATGCATAGGGCTGCTGCCGGCATCCTCGTGGCTGGCCTCCACCCCGTCCAGGGAGCAACCCAAGAGGCTTAGGGCCTCTTGGAGAAGCTCCTCATCGGAGACCTCAAGGTCTCCTGCCAGGTCCTCCAGGGCTTGGCTGGGGGAGTCATGGCTGCCCGGGGGGATGTTGGTGTCCGGGTGTGCCCCTGCAGGAGTGGCCGTGCCGCAGATGTCGGTCTGGGCAGGCTGCCCCTCGATGTGCTGGTAGCCGGGGATAGACATCGGCAACACCAGGGGGGCTGGGGCCACCACTCTTGCCTCTGCACGGGTGCCACAGGAGTCCCCAGGCATGGGGCTGCTGCCAGGAACATCCTGACTGGTCCCCACCGCATCCAAGGAGCAACCAAAGAGCCTTAGGGCCTCTTGGAGAAGCTCCTCCTCAGAGACTTCCAAGTCTCCATCCGGGTCCCCAGGGGCTTGGTGGTGGGGGCCAGCAGAGGGGCTGCGGGGGGTGTCAGGGCCCGGGGGGATGTTGGTGCCCGGGTGTGCCTCCGCAGGGGTGGCCGTGCCCGAGCTGTTGATGTGGGCAGGCTGCCCCTCGATGTGCCGGTAGCCAGGGATGGACATCAGCCGTGCTGGGGGGGCTGGGGCCTCCGCTCTCCCCTGATAGTTTTGGGGTGTGACGTGTGGCGGCTGTCCCTGCGGGGTCAGAGGGGCTGCCCAGGCCGGGAGGGTCCTGCAGCCCCTGGGGTCCCCCCACAGGGCAGCACCCGGCAGAGAAGCGGTGCCATGGCTGAGCGTGGAGCTGGCCGGGGGAGGCAGGCTGGTGACCGTCCACTCGATGTGGAAGACGCGGGGGTCGAAGAAGCAGCCGCATGGAGCCCTCTGCAGACCTGTGTGGGTGAGAGGGAGCTGTGCTGGGCCAGGGGGTTGGGGCCCTCCAAGGACAGCCACCGAGCTGGCCCCGATGGCCGACATCCCCCAGCTCTGTGCTGGGCACGTGGGGAGCTTGTGGCCGGGGTGCTCCGCGCGGGGTGAGCTGCTGTGCTGGTGGGACAGGCTTGCAAAGCAGGGAGGAGACTGGCTTCTAGGAGGTGAACCGGGAGAGATGGCCCCAAGCATTGGGGAAATTCTCTGGGACTTGGATTTCCTGGGCACGCATGAGCCAGGCGAGAGCAGGGACGCTTGCCTGGGCTTGCTGAAGCCCTGTGCCAAAAGTGCCCTGGGGACAGGGCTGATGGGGATGCCGGGCGTGCGTGGGGGCCGGGGATGGCGAAGGCGCCGGTGTGGCAGAGCAGCCAGGGGTGCCGTACCTGGTGGTGGTAGTGCCTGGGGGCCCTGGGGTGCCACGTGCAGTGAGGGTGGCCAGGCTGCGGGGAAGGGCTGCTGCTGGCGGGGCAGTGGGCACAGGTTGGCTGAGCCTGGAAGAGAGACAGGAGCGATGGCCGGTGGTCACCTCCGCTCTTGCCCCCAAGAACCATCCTGGGGTGCAGGGGTCAGGGTGGGTCTGTACCTTGGAGGCAGAAGGTTTGGGGAAGGAGAAAAGTCTGCGGGAGACGGGGTGCCAGGGGGTCCCGGGGGCCGCGCGGTGGGAGCCGCAGCGGTGGTGGTGCCATGTTGCGTTCTGGCTGTTGGCTGCTAAGGACTCTCTGGCATCTCCCAGGAAGGAATGTGGGGTCTCCGCGTGTTCCGCCCCGCCCCAACAGCCTCCCCAGCCCCTCCTGCCTGGGGAGGGAAAGGGTTCGGGGGGGCCTTGCTGCATTCCCAGAGCTGGCATCTCCTTGGGATTGGTGGGACTTGGTGGGACGAGTGCCACGCCTGGAGTGCTGGCATGGAGGCTGCAGGCTGTTCAGGAGGGGTAGGCAGGGCAGGCGAGGTGGAGGTGTCGCACTCTGTGTAAGGGAGAGGTTGGATGGTACAGCCCTTCCAGTCAGCAAGGATGTGGTGGAGAGCCTCTGGGTGAGGCTGAGGGGCATGGAAAACAAAGCAGCTGTTGCAGTGGGTGTCTGCTACCGATGGCCCAGCCGGGATGCCCGCACTGCGGAGTGATTCGATAGGCCCTGAGGAGAAATCTCTGGACGAGCAGCCCTTGTCCTAATGGCAGATTTCGGCTTCCCAGACATCAGCTTGTTGTCCAAACAGCGGATTCGTTACGCCGTGTACACTAAGCCACTTCTCACACACGTAGGAGACATATTGCTTTTTATTCAGGCCTGGGTGCTGGGTGGATTTCCACAAATCAAGCACACCTGATGCCCGTTCCCTGTCATATTTATACACAAACCTTCCAAATTAGGAGACTCCCAATTACAACGATTGGTTCAGATTTCTTCTGCTAGGATGCAAACTAGAAGGCATGCTCGGTTCTTTTCTCGGCCTTTATCTTTGGGTAGGTGGTATAATTTGGGTTATAGGGGGCTCATGGGTCGGTGGTTGCGGAGACCCTGGCCCAAATTACCTTTCCCCTCGTTTCTCAATACTTCTGGCACTCCCAAATGGTTCTTCAGGGTCCGTTGATCAGACTAACGATGTATGGGTTGTGCTTCTACCTCTTGACAAGCACGTCTTCCTTGACACCTTGTCTGGGTAAATAGGAACTGACAGAATGGTAGCACTGGACAATGGCCATCCTCAGGAGTCCCTAGCCGCTATTTACAAAACTCTCTGTGACATCCTGAACTGTGAAAAACTATCTGGAACATTCTTAACGGTGGAACTATGAAAAACAATTTGTAACTTTTTAGCTGCAGATTCAGGATTAACTTTCAACCTCAGTGAAGGATATCCTGGTCCGACTCAAAGCACGTGATGAAACTGTGAAAAACTCAAGGTGTGGAAGGATTATTTCCTGTATTAAATTGTCTTACAAGCAGCGTGCTCTGTTGCCCTGTGGATAGTATCATGTCATCACCGGCACGCCTGGTAATTTTCCGTTTCTTTCCTAGTACAAGGATGCATTGATGAAGGCAAATCCAGGGGTACGGGTGGTGCCCCACAACGAAGCAACCTGTGGAACCCCAGACATCGCCTGTTACAAAGAGGAAAAAGCAGGCTCTGCAAAAGAGTTCCCAAGCCTGAGGAAAGGGGCCAAAAGTGAAGCAATGCCACAGCATACCTTTGGGATGGCAGGTGAGATTTCCATCCCTGTTCCTCAAAGGGAACAGCCTCGTTTTGTTTGAGGATGCGGTGTTGGAATCAAAGCGCAAGGCCAGTTTTCTTTACTGCAGACTGCGCTGTAGTGCAAATAGCTTTCGTGTCCCACATGGAGTTGCCAGGTGTGGTGGGTTGACCCTGGCTGGGGGCCAGGTGCCCACCAGAGCCGCTCTATCATGTCCCTTGTTCACCAGACAGGGGAGAGAGAAAAGGTATAGCAAAAAGCTTCTGGGGCGAGATAAGGACAGGGAGAGATCACTCACTAATTATCGTCACGAGCAAAACAGACTGAACTTAGAGAGGAAATTCATCTAACTTCTTACTAAGCGAAACAGAGGAGAGGAATGAGAAATAAAGTCAAATCTGAAAACACCTGCCCCCACCCCTCCCATCTTCCCGGGCTCAACTTCACTCCCGGCTTCAACCTCCGCCCCCCCTCAGCAGCACAGGGGGACGGGGAATGGGGGTTACGGTCAGGTAACAATAAGGTAACTATGTGATGGAAATGTGATTTTGTAATGGTTTTGTAACCTAAGTGTATAAACGTATAAGGGATGAAAGGCTAGGTGTGCATGTTAGGAGGAGAGATCCCCCATGCACCCAGCGCTGAATAAACCAATGTTGGCTTTCTAAACTGCATTTCTGTTTGGAAAGTTGTTATTGCCCTTTGAGCGGTAACAAGGGGGACCGGCGTGAGTGAGGTGAGAGGTTCTGGGAGTGGAGAAATAAGCAGGGCTCCTAAGCTTCCTTTCATGGTTCTTGGCAGTTTGTCTCTCTTTTTTTTTTTTTCCCTTTTAGAGGGCAACCACTGAGAAAAGCAACAGTCTGTGGAAACACAGCCTTTTGAAGAAAAGTATATGGTGGGAGTTAAAACTAAATCTTAACTAAAACATGCAGATAGCTATTAGAGAGGTCTGTGTGGATACCAGAGCTCCTGCGAAGGAGCTCAAATACCCAACCAGCATGTTTCCAGCCAGCTGAGACCTCTGGCCACCGGTGGCCTGGGAGAGGGAGGGAGGGAGGGAGGGAGGGAGAAGTGATTTTTCTTACCAGCTGGGGAAAAAAGGCAGTGAAGCCTATGGATGGAGACGGACTGCAGGGTCAGATGCCAAAGCAGCCTTCCTAGGGCTGCTGGTCAGAGCCCTGACAAGCCCCGGTACCCTGGGAGGCAGCAGCCAGCCCTGCAGCCTGCTAGCGAAACACTTCAGCTCCAACACGGCTCCTCCTTCTGTGCTTTTCAACAGCTCTGCAGCCCCCCAGCCCCAGCCCGCTGCGCTGGTGGGCCGGGGAGCTGGAGGCATTTTCCCAGCGCTCTGATCTAACAGCACCAGTGGGACTGTTTCCAGCACGCTGCCACTGGAGGGCGTGTCGGCCTCCCTCCCTATCTCCCACCACCCCGGCCTGATAAATGAGGGGCTGGTGGCAGCCGGGGGAAGCGCCCAGAGCAGGGGATGGAGCTGGGGACTGGCCAAACACAAAGGTGGCAGGGCTGGGGTGCTTCTCCCGTGAGCCCCTCCCTGTCAATGAGGATGTTGATACCTGTGACTATGGAAATCTTAAGACCAATTCAAGCAATTAGAGCCATTGCTCAATCGCTGTAACCAACCAAAAGGGAAACCATTGTCACTTAGGAAACAATTAGTTGTAAGCTAAGGAGCTCTGGAACAATCTCATTTTAAAGAGCTGGGCCTTGGAAGAACAGATGTGCAAAAAAAGAGAAGAGAGTTACAAGGTGATCCCAAAACGGGCCTTGAGGGATAAGGTATATGTGATACCAGGAGTGAGTCTGAAGACCCCCCGGGGGTGTCAACAAACATGGGGGAAAGACCTTAGCATATGCTAACGAGTTCCCAAGGAAGATCCCTGCCTGTGATAAGCACTACTGGGAAAGATACTGAATATGTCTATGAACATAGTAGAAACACTTGCTAGTTTTGTCTTTTGGGTGTGCACCTTAGGTGGAGTTATCCCCCGTGCACCCAGCGCTGCAATAAAGAATGCCTGCTTTCTAAAGCTTCCAAATAAGCCTTAGAGAGTGAACTATTTTGCCGCTTTCTGGTAACAGATTTTGGCACCGCAGATGGGACACTGCTCTGGAACATGGGCGGATCCGAGGGATCGCAGGACCTCCAGCCGTCACCGAGGGATTCTCGGGGAGAACCTGCGATTCCCGGACCAAAGAATTCTGAGCAAGGACCATCAACAAGGCAAAGGCATTCTTTCAGTATTATTTTCTGTTGCCTGTCCGTGGGTCGTAGCGAAAGCTGGGCAGGGTTGGGCCGTATCCCTGGGGCAAAGGGAAAGTACCCTTTGATTGAAACTGCAGGGTGAGTCTCCTTCCCGAAAGGGAAGCTCAGAAGTTTGTCTGTTGAACGTTGAATACGGCCGTGATCGTAATGGCGTGGTTTTGTGTTTGTTGCTGTAGTGTTTGTAAGTGTGTAGTATTGTTGTAAAAAGCTGGGGTGAAATTGTTTTAGTGCCCTGTTTTTAAACTGGGAACTGGAACTTCTAAAAGGGAATTGATGGGAAAGAAATGTCCTCTTGGGTGCATTTTATGAAATTGGAAGCAAATAGCAGGACCCCCAGGAGGAGTGGCAAAGAGAGAGGATCTAATCAACTCTTGTAATCAGTGGTGGCCATTGTAGGGACTGAAGGAGGGAGAAAAGTGGCTGGTTAATGGGACTTTTAGGATACTCTGTTCCAGTTGTTGTTATTCTTAAGAGGGGAAGGAAAATGGGATGAAGTTCCCCATGTTGATTTATTCTCTGCTTTACGAGATCATCCTGAATGGAGCAGGGAATGTAAATGAATAGGGAGAGATCCTTTGGTTCTGACCTGGGCAAAAGATAATCAGAAACTCTGTAAGCGTTGTTGTTCGGCGTGTAGTATGAGTCAATGGTGCGTCCAATACGGAGGAGCGGACGAGGAGGATGTTTCTGATGAAGGGGACTCTTTTGGTGGAAATGAGAAATTCAGTGCTATTGCAGGGAGAACGAGGGGAGGATGGGGAGGTCGAGTTGTGCAAGCTCTCAAGCCGTGCACCCAGCGCTGCAGTAAAGAATGCCTGCTTTCCAAACCTTCCGAATAAGTCTTAGAGAGTGAATTCTCCTGCCGCTTTCCGGTAACAGGATGGTGACAATCAGTTGGGCTGTATTAGGCAGGGCCGCTGTCAGGGGACTAGTGCCTGCCTTGAAGCGCCACTAATCGATGGTTAGCCGCCACTTCCCGTTTGGTTTGCAAACTGGCCACACTGGGGAGTTATGAGGGGAGTGAGTTTGAATACTTACCCCCTGTTCCTGCAGCTCTTTTATCAGCGGAGCGATTCCCTCCCTCTCTCTCCCCGTGGTAAGGGACAGCCTTTCACACTCACGAGTTTAATCGGGGGAAGCGTAGGGGCAGTCTGTAAAAAGCCTTATCAGGGTTGACGGAACCCCAAACTTCCACTGCCTCCCTGCCGAGTCCGTCCAGGACTTCCCCTTCACTAAATCCGATCCCAGAGTATTGGTGGGGAGCACTGCCAACACCATAGTGGTCTCGGTGGGGGTGGTGTCTGCCAGCAACCAGCACTTTACTCGGGCTGTAGGTTGGGGTTTGCCATATCCAAATACATCGGTAACCCATATCTGTTATGAATCAGGGACGATCCCACTCCGGCCTGCGGTATCGGCATTTAAAGCAGAGATTTGGGCCCCTGTGCCTAGCAGAAAAGTGAGCGGAGTCTTCAAAGAGCCAAGGAGAAAGGCACAGAGCGGTTCTGGAGGAACAGCTTTTAATTGACAAAACACAAAAGGAAAGGTCCCATCAAAGCTACTCTAACCCCCCTCCCTCCCTCCCTCCTCCCCTCACTCCCCCCCCCCCTCCCTCCCACCCCCCAAATACACCACCCCTCCTCCCCCATCCCCCACTCCCCCCACCTCCACCTCATCCCTGCTTGGGCTCTACTTCCCCCCCTGCCACCCACATGCTGCCTGCCAGAGCCCTGCGCTTGCTGTCTGGCTTTGGCAAGGCGCTCTGCCCCCGCTTCTTCCCCCGCTTCTCGCAGGCGGCAGCCTGGGACGGTGGCAGGGCCATCCCCGCAGCCCCCCATGGCTCCTGGGGCTGCATCCCGATGGTGTAGAACTCTCCCAGGATGAGCATGGCGTCGGTGGTCTCAGGGATGCTGTAGTTGGGGGTGAGCAGCTCCTTGGGCAGGGTGAGCAGCTCCTTGGGCAGGGAGAGCGAGGCAAAGTCACAGTGGGGGGTGTTTGTGCCGGTGCCACCAAGCTCCCCAGGCACAGGGCTGCTGCCCAAACCATCCTGACTGACCCCCCCCTGCATCCAGGGAGACACCAAAGAGCCTTCGGGCCTCTTTGAGAAGCTCCTCCTCAGAGACTGCAAAGTCTCCATCCGGGTCCCCAGGGGCTTGGTTGTGGGGGCCAGCAGAGGGGCTGGGGGGGGGGGGGGGGCGGTCACGGCCCAGGGGGGATGTTGGTTCACCTGGCTTCTAGGAGGTGAAGCGGGAGAGATGGCCCCAAGCATTGGGGAAATTCTCTGGGACTTGGATTTCCTGGGCACGCATGAGCCAGGCGAGAGCAGGGACGCTTGCCTGGGCTTGCTGAAGCCCTGTGCCAAAAGTGCCCTGGGGACAGGGCTGATGGGGATGCTGGGCGTGCGCGGGGGCCGGGGATGGCGAAGGCGCCGGGGTGGCAGAGCAGCCGGGGTGGCGTACCTGGTGGTGGTAGTGCCTGGGGGCCCTGGGGTGCCACGTGCAGTGAGGGTGCCCAGGCTGCGGGGAAGGGCTGCTGCTGGCGGGGCAGTGGGCACAGGTTGGCTGAGCCTGGAAGAGAGACAGGAGCGATGGCCGGCGGTCACCTCCGCTCTTGCCCCCAAGAGCGTCCCCGGGCTGCAGGGGTCGGGGTGGGTGCCTACCTTGGGGGTAGAAGGTTTGGGGAAGGAGAAAAATCTGCGGGAGCCGGGGTGCCGGGGGGTCCCGGGGGCTGCGCGGTGGGAGCTGCAGTGGTGGCGGCGCCGTGCTGCGTTCTGGCTGTTGGCTGCTAAGGACTCTCTGGCGTCTCCCAGGAAGGAATGTGGGGTCTCCGCGTGTTCCGCCCCGCCCCAACAGCGTACAGCCCAACAGCTACTCTGGACGAGTAGCCCTTGTCCTAATGGCAGATTTCGGCTTCCCAGACATCAGCTTGTTGTCCAAACAGCGGATTCGTTACGCCGTGTACACTAAGCCACTTCTCACACACGTAGGAGACATATTGCTTTTTATTGAGGCCTGGGTGCTGGGTGGATTTCCACAAATCAAGCACACCTGATGCCCGTTCCCTGTCATATTTATACACAAACCTTCCAAATTAGGAGACTCCCAATTACAACGATTGGTTCAGATTTCTTCTGCTAGGATGCAAACTAGAAGGCATGCTCGGTTCTTTTCTCGGCCTTTATCTTTGGGTAGGTGGTATAATTTGGGTAGGGGGCTCGTGGGTCG
Organism: Grus americana; assembly: GCF_028858705.1. Lineage (NCBI taxonomy): Eukaryota > Metazoa > Chordata > Aves > Gruiformes > Gruidae > Grus > Grus americana. The sequence goes on from NW_026561305.1 coordinate 686,851, forward strand.
GTGGTTGCGGAGACCCTGGCCCAAATTACCTTTCCCCTCGTTTCTCAATACTTCTGGCATTCCCAAATGGTTCTTCAGGGTCCGTTGATCAGACTAACGATGTATGGGTTGTGCTTCTACCTCTTGACAAGCACGTCTTCCTTGACACCTTGTCTGGGTAAATAGGAACTGACAGAATGGTAGCACTGGACAATGGCCATCCTCAGGAGTCCCTAGCCGCTATTTACAAAACTCTCTGTGACATCCTGAACTGTGAAAAACTATCTGGAACATTCTTAACAGTGGAACTATGAAAAACAATTTGTAACTTTTTAGCTGCAGATTCAGGATTAACTTTCAACCTCAGTGAAGGATATCCTGGTCCGACTCAAAGCACGTGATGAAACTGTGAAAAACTCAAGGTGTGGAAGGATTATTTCCTGTATTAAATTGTCTTACAAGCAGCGCGCTCTGTTGCCCTGTGGATAGTATCATGTCATCACCGGCACGCCTGGTAATTTTCCGTTTCTTTCCTAGTACAAGGATGCATTGATGAAGGCAAATCCAGGGGTACGGGTGGTGCCCCACAACGAAGCAACCTGTGGAACCCCAGACATCGCCTGTTACAAAGAGGAAAAAGCAGGCTCTGCAAAAGAGTTCCCAAGCCTGAGGAAAGGGGCCAAAAGTGAAGCAATGCCACAGCATAACTTTGGGATGGCAGGTGAGATTTCCATCCCTGTTCCTCAAAGGGAACAGCCTCGTTTTGTTTGAGGATGTGGTGTTGGAATCAAAGCGCAAGGCCAGTTTTCTTTACTGCAGACTGCGCTGTAGTGCAAATAGCTTTCGTGTCCCACATGGAGTTGCCAGGTGTGGTGGGTTGACCCTGGCTGGGGGCCAGGTGCCCACCAGAGCCACTCTATCATGTCCCTTGTTCACCAGACAGGGGAGAGAGAAAAAGTATAGCAAAAAGCTTCTGGGGCGAGATAAGGACAGGGAGAGATCACTCACTAATTATCGTCACGAGCAAAACAGACTGAACTTAGAGAGGAAATTCATCTAACTTCTTACTAAGCGAAACAGAGGAGAGGAATGAGAAATAAAGTCAAATCTGAAAACACCTGCCCCCACCCCTCCCATCTTCCCGGGCTCAACTTCACTCCCGGCTTCAACCTCCGCCCCCCCTCAGCAGCACAGGGGGACGGGGAATGGGGGTTACGGTCAGGTAACAATAAGGTAACTATGTGATGGAAATGTGATTTTGTAATGGTTTTGTAACCTAAGCGTATAAACGTATAAGGGATGAAAGGCTAGGTGTGCATGTTAGGAGGAGAGATCCCCCATGCACCCAGCGCTGAATAAACCAATGTTGGCTTTCTAAACTGCATTTCTGTTTGGAAAGTTGTTATTGCCCTTTGATCGGTAACAAGGGGGACCGGCGTGAGTGAGGTGAGAGGTTCTGGGAGTGGAGAAATAAGCAGGGCTCCTAAGCTTCCTTTCATGGTTCTTGGCAGTTTGTCTCTCTTTTTTTTTTTTTCCCTTTTAGAGGGCAACCACTGAGAAAAGCAACAGTCTGTGGAAACACAGCCTTTTGAAGAAAAGTATATGGTGGGAGTTAAAACTAAATCTTAACTAAAACATGCAGATAGCTATTAGAGAGGTCTGTGTGGATACCAGAGCTCCTGCGAAGGAGCTCAAACACCCAACCAGCATGTTTCCAGCCAGCTGAGACCTCTGGCCACCGGTGGCCTGGGAGAGGGAGGGAGAAGTGATTTTTCTTACCAGCTGGGGAAAAAAGGCAGTGAAGCCTATGGATGGAGACGGACTGCAGGGTCAGATGCCAAAGCAGCCTTCCTAGGGCTGCTGGTCAGAGCCCTGACAAGCCCCGGTACCCTGGGAGGCAGCAGCCAGCCCTGCAGCCTGCTAGCGAAACACTTCAGCTCCAACACGGCTCCTCCTTCTGTGCTTTTCAACAGCTCTGCAGCCCCCCAGCCCCAGCCCGCTGCGCTGGTGGGCCGGGGAGCTGGAGGCATTTTCCCAGCGCTCTGATCTAACAGCACCAGTGGGACTGTTTCCAGCACGCTGCCACTGGAGGGCGTGTCGGCCTCCCTCCCTATCTCCCACCACCCCGGCCTGATAAAGGAGGGGCTGGTGGCAGCCGGGGGAAGCGCCCAGAGCAGGGGATGGAGCTGGGGACTGGCCAAACACCAAGGTGGCAGGGCTGGGGTGCTTCTCCCGTGAGCCCCTCCCTGTCAATGAGGATGTTGATACCTGTGACTATGGAAATCTTAAGACCAATTCAAGCAATTAGAGCCATTGCTCAATCGCTGTAACCAACCAAAAGGGAAACCATTGTCACTTAGGAAACAATTAGTTGTAAGCTAAGGAGCTCTGGAACAATCTCATTTTAAAGAGCTGGGCCTTGGAAGAACAGATGTGCAAAAAAAGAGAAGAGAGTTACAAGGTGATCCCAAAACGGGCCTTGAGGGATAAGGTATATGTGATACCAGGAGTGAGTCTGAAGACCCCCCGGGGGTGTCAACAAACATGGGGGAAAGACCTTAGCATATGCTAACGAGTTCCCAAGGAAGATCCCTGCCTGTGATAAGCACTACTGGGAAAGATACTGAATATGTCTATGAACATAGTAGAAACACTTGCTAGTTTTGTCTTTTGGGTGTGCACCTTAGGTGGAGTTATCCCCCGTGCACCCAGCGCTGCAATAAAGAATGCCTGCTTTCTAAAGCTTCCAAATAAGCCTTAGAGAGTGAACTATTTTGCCGCTTTCTGGTAACAGATTTTGGCACTGCAGATGGGACACTGCTCTGGAACATGGGCGGATCCGAGGGATCGCAGGACCTCCAGCCGTCACCGAGGGATTCTCGGGGAGAACCTGCGATTCCCGGACCAAAGAATTCTGAGCAAGGACCATCAACAAGGCAAAGGCATTCTTTCAGTATTATTTTCTGTTGCCTGTCCGTGGGTCGTAGCGAAAGCTGGGCAGGGTTGGGCCGTATCCCTGGGGCAAAGGGAAAGTACCCTTTGATTGTAACTGAAGGGTGAGTCTCCTTCCCGAAAGGGAAGCTCAGAAGTTTGTCTGTTGAACGTTGAATACGGCCGTGATCGTAATGGCGTGGTTTTGTGTTTGTTGCTGTAGTGTTTGTAAGTGTGTAGTATTGTTGTAAAAAGCTGGGGTGAAATTGTTTTAGTGCCCTGTTTTTAAACTGGGAACTGGAACTTCTAAAAGGGAATTGATGGGAAAGAAATGTCCTCTTGGGTGCATTTTATGAAATTGGAAGCAAATAGCAGGACCCCCAGGAGGAGTGGCAAAGAGAGAGGATCTAATCAACTCTTGTAATCAGTGGTGGCCATTGTAGGGACTGAAGGAGGGAGAAAAGTGGCTGGTTAATGGGACTTTTAGGATACTCTGTTCCAGTTGTTGTTATTCTTAAGAGGGGAAGGAAAATGGGATGAAGTTCCCCATGTTGATTTATTCTCTGCTTTACGAGATCATCCTGAATGGAGCAGGGAATGTAAATGAATAGGGAGAGATCCTTTGGTTCTGACCTGGGCAAAAGATAATCAGAAACTCTGTAAGCGTTGTTGTTCGGCGTGTAGTATGAGTCAATGGTGCGTCCAATACGGAGGAGCGGACGAGGAGGATGTTTCTGATGAAGGGGACTCTTTTGGTGGAAATGAGAAATTCAGTGCTATTGCAGGGAGAACGAGGGGAGGATGGGGAGGTCGAGTTGTGCAAGCTCTCAAGCCGTGCACCCAGCGCTGCAGTAAAGAGTGCCTGCTTTCCAAACCTTCCGAATAAGTCTTAGAGAGTGAATTCTCCTGCCGCTTTCCGGTAACAGGATGGTGACAATCAGTTGGGCTGTATTAGGCAGGGCCGCTGTCAGGGGACTAGTGCCTGCCTTGAAGCGCCACTAATCGATGGTTAGCCGCCACTTCCCGTTTGGTTTGCAAACTGGCCACACTGGGGAGTTATGAGGGGAGTGAGTTTGAATACTTACCCCCTGTTCCTGCAGCTCTTTTATCAGCGGAGCGATTCCCTCCCTCTCTCTCCCCGTGGTAAGGGACAGCCTTTCACACTCACGAGTTTAATCGGGGGAAGCGTAGGGGCAGTCTGTAAAAAGCCTTATCAGGGTTGACGGAACCCCAAACTTCCACTGCCTCCCTGCCGAGTCCATCCAGGACTTCCCCTTCACTAAATCCGATCCCAGAGTATTGGTGGGGAGCACTGCCAACACCATAGTGGTCTCGGTGGGGGTGGTGTCTGCCAGCAACCAGCACTTTACTCGGGCTGTAGGTTGGGGTTTGCCATATCCAAATACATCGGTAACCCATATCTGTTATGAATCAGGGACGATCCCACTCCGGCCTGCGGTATCGGCATTTAAAGCAGAGATTTGGGCCCCTGTGCCTAGCAGAAAAGTGACCGGAGTCTTCAAAGAGCCAAGGAGAAAGGCACAGAGCGGTTCTGGAGGAACAGCTTTTAATTGACAAAACACAAAAGGAAAGGTCCCATCAAAGCTACTCTAACCCCCCTCCCTCCCTCCCTCCCCCTCCTCCCTCCTTCCCCCCCCCTCACTCCCCCCCCTCCCTCCCACCCCCCAAATACACCACCCCTCCTCCCCCATCCCCCACTCCCCCCACCTCCACCTCATCCCTGCTCGGGCTCTACTTCCCCCCCTGCCACCCACATGCTGCCTGCCAGAGCCCTGCGCTTGCTGTCTGGCTTTGGCAAGGCGCTCTGCCCCCGCTTCTTCCCCCGCTTCTCGCAGGCGGCAGCCTGGGACGGTGGCAGGGCCATCCCCGCAGCCCCCCACGGCTCCTGGGGCTGCATCCCGATGGTGTAGAACTCTCCCAGGATGAGCATGGCGTCGGTGGTCTCAGGGATGCTGTAGTTGGGGGTGAGCAGCTCCTTGGGCAGGGTGAGCAGCTCCTTGGGCAGGGAGAGCGAGGCAAAGTCACAGTGGGGGGTGTTTGTGCCGGTGCCACCAAGCTCCCCAGGCACAGGGCTGCTGCCCAAACCATCCTGACTGACCCCCCCCTGCATCCAGGGAGACACCAAAGAGCCTTCGGGCCTCTTTGAGAAGCTCCTCCTCAGAGACTGCAAAGTCTCCATCCGGGTCCCCAGGGGCTTGGTTGTGGGGGCCAGCAGAGGGGCTGGGGGGGGGGGGGGGGCGGTCACGGCCCAGGGGGGGATGTTGGTTCACCTGGCTTCTAGGAGGTGAAGCGGGAGAGATGGCCCCAAGCATTGGGGAAATTCTCTGGGACTTGGATTTCCTGGGCACGCATGAGCCAGGCGAGAGCAGGGACGCTTGCCTGGGCTTGCTGAAGCCCTGTGCCAAAAGTGCCCTGGGGACAGGGCTGATGGGGATGCTGGGCGTGCGCGGGGGCCGGGGATGGCGAAGGCGCCGGGGTGGCAGAGCAGCCGGGGTGGCGTACCTGGTGGTGGTAGTGCCTGGGGGCCCTGGGGTGCCACGTGCAGTGAGGGTGCCCAGGCTGCGGGGAAGGGCTGCTGCTGGCGGGGCAGTGGGCACAGGTTGGCTGAGCCTGGAAGAGAGACAGGAGCGATGGCCGGCGGTCACCTCCGCTCTTGCCCCCAAGAGCGTCCCCGGGCTGCAGGGGTCGGGGTGGGTGCCTACCTTGGGGGTAGAAGGTTTGGGGAAGGAGAAAAATCTGCGGGAGCCGGGGTGCCGGGGGGTCCCGGGGGCTGCGCGGTGGGAGCTGCAGTGGTGGCGGCGCCGTGCTGCGTTCTGGCTGTTGGCTGCTAAGGACTCTCTGGCGTCTCCCAGGAAGGAATGTGGGGTCTCCGCGTGTTCCGCCCCGCCCCAACAGCGTACAGCCCAACAGCTACTCTGGACGAGTAGCCCTTGTCCTAATGGCAGATTTCGGCTTCCCAGACATCAGCTTGTTGTCCAAACAGCGGATTCGTTACGCCGTGTACACTAAGCCACTTCTCACACACGTAGGAGACATATTGCTTTTTATTCAGGCCTGGGTGCTGGGTGGATTTCCACAAATCAAGCACACCTGATGCCCGTTCCCTGTCATATTTATACACAAACCTTCCAAATTAGGAGACTCCCAATTACAACGATTGGTTCAGATTTCTTCTGCTAGGATGCAAACTAGAAGGCATGCTCGGTTCTTTTCTCGGCCTTTATCTTTGGGTAGGTGGTATAATTTGGGTAGGGGGCTCGTGGGTCGGTGGTTGCGGAGACCCTGGCCCAAATTACCTTTCCCCTCATTTCTCAATACTTCTGGCATTCCCAAATGGTTCTTCAGGGTCCGTTGATCAGACTAACGATGTATGGGTTGTGCTTCTACCTCTTGACAAGCACGTCTTCCTTGACACCTTGTCTGGGTAAATAGGAACTGACAGAATGGTAGCACTGGACAATGGCCATCCTCAGGAGTCCCTAGCCGCTATTTACAAAACTCTCTGTGACATCCTGAACTGTGAAAAACTATCTGGAACATTCTTAACGGTGGAACTATGAAAAACAATTTGTAACTTTTTAGCTGCAGATTCAGGATTAACTTTCAACCTCAGTGAAGGATATCCTGGTCCGACTCAAAGCACGTGATGAAACTGTGAAAAACTCAAGGTGTGGAAGGATTATTTCCTGTATTAAATTGTCTTACAAGCAGCGCGCTCTGTTGCCCTGTGGATAGTATCATGTCATCACCGGCACGCCTGGTAATTTTCCGTTTCTTTCCTAGTACAAGGATGCATTGATGAAGGCAAATCCAGGGGTACGGGTGGTGCCCCACAACGAAGCAACCTGTGGAACCCCAGACATCGCCTGTTACAAAGAGGAAAAAGCAGGCTCTGCAAAAGAGTTCCCAAGCCTGAGGAAAGGGGCCAAAAGTGAAGCAATGCCACAGCATACCTTTGGGATGGCAGGTGAGATTTCCATCCCTGTTCCTCAAAGGGAACAGCCTCGTTTTGTTTGAGGATGCGGTGTTGGAATCAAAGTGCAAGGCCAGTTTTCTTTACTGCAGACTGCGCTGTAGTGCAAATAGCTTTCGTGTCCCACATGGAGTTGCCAGGTGTGGTGGGTTGACCCTGGCTGGGGGCCAGGTGCCCACCAGAGCCGCTCTATCATGTCCCTTGTTCACCAGACAGGGGAGAGAGAAAAAGTATAGCAAAAAGCTTCTGGGGCGAGATAAGGACAGGGAGAGATCACTCACTAATTATCGTCACGAGCAAAACAGACTGAACTTAGAGAGGAAATTCATCTAACTTCTTACTAAGCGAAACAGAGGAGAGGAATGAGAAATAAAGTCAAATCTGAAAACACCTGCCCCCACCCCTCCCATCTTCCCGGGCTCAACTTCACTCCCGGCTTCAACCTCCGCCCCCCCTCAGCAGCACAGGGGGACGGGGAATGGGGGTTACGGTCAGGTAACAATAAGGTAACTATGTGATGGAAATGTGATTTTGTAATGGTTTTGTAACCTAAGCGTATAAACGTATAAGGGATGAAAGGCTAGGTGTGCATGTTAGGAGGAGAGATCCCCCATGCACCCAGCGCTGAATAAACCAATGTTGGCTTTCTAAACTGCATTTCTGTTTGGAAAGTTGTTATTGCCCTTTGAGCGGTAACAAGGGGGACCGGCGTGAGTGAGGTGAGAGGTTCTGGGAGTGGAGAAATAAGCAGGGCTCCTAAGCTTCCTTTCATGGTTCTTGGCAGTTTGTCTCTCTTTTTTTTTTTTCCCTTTTAGAGGGCAACCACTGAGAAAAGCAACAGTCTGTGGAAACACAGCATTTTGAAGAAAAGTATATGGTGGGAGTTAAAACTAAATCTTAACTAAAACATGCAGATAGCTATTAGAGAGGTCTGTGTGGATACCAGAGCTCCTGCGAAGGAGCTCAAATACCCAACCAGCATGTTTCCAGCCAGCTGAGACCTCTGGCCACCGGTGGCCTGGGAGAGGGAGGGAGAAGTGATTTTTCTTACCAGCTGGGGAAAAAAGGCAGTGAAGCCTATGGATGGAGACGGACTGCAGGGTCAGATGCCAAAGCAGCCTTCCTAGGGCTGCTGGTCAGAGCCCTGACAAGCCCCGGTACCCTGGGAGGCAGCAGCCAGCCCTGCAGCCTGCTAGCGAAACACTTCAGCTCCAACACGGCTCCTCCTTCTGTGCTTTTCAACAGCTCTGCAGCCCCCCAGCCCCAGCCCGCTGCGCTGGTGGGCCGGGGAGCTGGAGGCATTTTCCCAGCGCTCTGATCTAACAGCACCAGTGGGACTGTTTCCAGCATGCTGCCACTGGAGGGCGTGTCGGCCTCCCTCCCTATCTCCCACCACCCCGGCCTGATAAAGGAGGGGCTGGTGGCAGCCGGGGGAAGCGCCCAGAGCAGGGGATGGAGCTGGGGACTGGCCAAACACCAAGGTGGCAGGGCTGGGGTGCTTCTCCCGTGAGCCCCTCCCTGTCAATGAGGATGTTGATACCTGTGACTATGGAAATCTTAAGACCAATTCAAGCAATTAGAGCCATTGCTCAATCGCTGTAACCAACCAAAAGGGAAACCATTGTCACTTAGGAAACAATTAGTTGTAAGCTAAGGAGCTCTGGAACAATCTCATTTTAAAGAGCTGAGCCTTGGAAGAACAGATGTGCAAAAAAAGAGAAGAGAGTTACAAGGTGATCCCAAAACGGGCCTTGAGGGATAAGGTATATGTGATACCAGGAGTGAGTCTGAAGACCCCCCGGGGGTGTCAACAAACATGGGGGAAAGACCTTAGCATATGCTAACGAGTTCCCAAGGAAGATCCCTGCCTGTGATAAGCACTACTGGGAAAGATACTGAATATGTCTATGAACATAGTAGAAACACTTGCTAGTTTTGTCTTTTGGGTGTGCACCTTAGGTGGAGTTATCCCCCGTGCACCCAGCGCTGCAATAAAGAATGCCTGCTTTCTAAAGCTTCCAAATAAGCCTTAGAGAGTGAACTATTTTGCCGCTTTCTGGTAACAGATTTTGGCACCGCAGATGGGACACTGCTCTGGAACATGGGCGGATCCGAGGGATCGCAGGACCTCCAGCCGTCACCGAGGGATTCTCGGGGAGAACCTGCGATTCCCGGACCAAAGAATTCTGAGCAAGGACCATCAACAAGGCAAAGGCATTCTTTCAGTATTATTTTCTGTTGCCTGTCCGTGGGTCGTAGCGAAAGCTGGGCAGGGTTGGGCCGTATCCCTGGGGCAAAGGGAAAGTACCCTTTGATTGAAACTGAAGGGTGAGTCTCCTTCCCGAAAGGGAAGCTCAGAAGTTTGTCTGTTGAACGTTGAATACGGCCGTGATCGTAATGGCGTGGTTTTGTGTTTGTTGCTGTAGTGTTTGTAAGTGTGTAGTATTGTTGTAAAAAGCTGGGGTGAAATTGTTTTAGTGCCCTGTTTTTAAACTGGGAACTGGAACTTCTAAAAGGGAATTGATGGGAAAGAAATGTCCTCTTGGGTGCATTTTATGAAATTGGAAGCAAATAGCAGGACCCCCAGGAGGAGTGGCAAAGAGAGAGGATCTAATCAACTCTTGTAATCAGTGGTGGCCATTGTAGGGACTGAAGGAGGGAGAAAAGTGGCTGGTTAATGGGACTTTTAGGATACTCTGTTCCAGTTGTTGTTATTCTTAAGAGGGGAAGGAAAATGGGATGAAGTTCCCCATGTTGATTTATTCTCTGCTTTACGAGATCATCCTGAATGGAGCAGGGAATGTAAATGAATAGGGAGAGATCCTTTGGTTCTGACCTGGGCAAAAGATAATCAGAAACTCTGTAAGCGTTGTTGTTCGGCGTGTAGTATGAGTCAATGGTGCGTCCAATACGGAGGAGCGGACGAGGAGGATGTTTCTGATGAAGGGGACTCTTTTGGTGGAAATGAGAAATTCAGTGCTATTGCAGGGAGAACGAGGGGAGGATGGGGAGGTCGAGTTGTGCAAGCTCTCAAGCCGTGCACCCAGCGCTGCAGTAAAGAGTGCCTGCTTTCCAAACCTTCCGAATAAGTCTTAGAGAGTGAATTCTCCTGCCGCTTTCCGGTAACAGGATGGTGACAATCAGTTGGGCTGTATTAGGCAGGGCCGCTGTCAGGGGACTAGTGCCTGCCTTGAAGCGCCACTAATCGATGGTTAGCCGCCACTTCCCGTTTGGTTTGCAAACTGGCCACACTGGGGAGTTATGAGGGGAGTGAGTTTGAATACTTACCCCCTGTTCCTGCAGCTCTTTTATCAGCGGAGCGATTCCCTCCCTCTCTCTCCCCGTGGTAAGGGACAGCCTTTCACACTCACGAGTTTAATCGGGGGAAGCGTAGGGGCAGTCTGTAAAAAGCCTTATCAGGGTTGACGGAACCCCAAACTTCCAGTGCCTCCCTGCCGAGTCCGTCCAGGACTTCCCCTTCACTAAATCCGATCCCAGAGTATTGGTGGGGAGCACTGCCAACACCATAGTGGTCTCGGTGGGGGTGGTGTCTGCCAGCAACCAGCACTTTACTCGGGCTGTAGGTTGGGGTTTGCCATATCCAAATACATCGGTAACCCATATCTGTTATGAATCAGGGACGATCCCACTCCGGCCTGCGGTATCGGCATTTAAAGCAGAGATTTGGGCCCCTGTGCCTAGCAGAAAAGTGACCGGAGTCTTCAAAGAGCCAAGGAGAAAGGCACAGAGCGGTTCTGGAGGAACAGCTTTTAATTGACAAAACACAAAAGGAAAGGTCCCATCAAAGCTACTCTAACCCCCCTCCCTCCCTCCCTCCCCCTCCTCCCTCCTTCCCCCCCCCCTCACTCCCCCCCCTCCCTCCCACCCCCCAAATACACCACCCCTACTCCCCCATCCCCCACTCCCCCCACCTCCACCTCATCCCTGCTCGGGCTCTACTTCCCCCCCTGCCACCCGCATGCTGCCTGCCAGAGCCCTGCGCTTGCTGTCTGGCTTTGGCAAGGCGCTCTGCCCCCGCTTCTTCCCCCGCTTCTCGCAGGCGGCAGCCTGGGACGGTGGCAGGGCCATCCCCGCAGCCCCCCACGGCTCCTGGGGCTGCATCCCGATGGTGTAGAACTCTCCCAGGATGAGCATGGCGTCGGTGGTCTCAGGGATGCTGTAGTTGGGGGTGAGCAGCTCCTTGGGCAGGGTGAGCAGCTCCTTGGGCAGGGAGAGCGAGGCAAAGTCACAGTGGGGGGTGTTTGTGCCGGTGCCACCAAGCTCCCCAGGCACAGGGCTGCTGCCCAAACCATCCTGACTGACCCCCCCCCTGCATCCAGGGAGACACCAAAGAGCCTTCGGGCCTCTTTGAGAAGCTCCTCCTCAGAGACTGCAAAGTCTCCATCCGGGTCCCCAGGGGCTTGGTTGTGGGGGCCAGCAGAGGGGCTGGGGGGGGGGGGTGGGGCGGTCACGGCCCAGGGGGGATGTTGGTTCACCTGGCTTCTAGGAGGTGAAGCGGGAGAGATGGCCCCAAGCATTGGGGAAATTCTCTGGGACTTGGATTTCCTGGGCACGCATGAGCCAGGCGAGAGCAGGGACGCTTGCCTGGGCTTGCTGAAGCCCTGTGCCAAAAGTGCCCTGGGGACAGGGCTGATGGGGATGCTGGGCGTGCGCGGGGGCCGGGGATGGCGAAGGCGCCGGGGTGGCAGAGCAGCCGGGGTGCCGTACCTGGTGGTGGTAGTGCCTGGGGGCCCTGGGGTGCCACGTGCAGTGAGGGTGGCCAGGCTGCGGGGAAGGGCTGCTGCTGGCGGGGCAGTGGGCACAGGTTGGCTGAGCCTGGAAGAGAGACAGGAGCGATGGCCGGCGGTCACCTCCGCTCTTGCCCCCAAGAGCGTCCCCGGGCTGCAGGGGTCGGGGTGGGTGCCTACCTTGGGGGTAGAAGGTTTGGGGAAGGAGAAAAATCTGCGGGAGCCGGGGTGCCGGGGGGTCCCGGGGGCTGCGCGGTGGGAGCTGCAGTGGTGGCGGCGCCGTGCTGCGTTCTGGCTGTTGGCTGCTAAGGACTCTCTGGCGTCTCCCAGGAAGGAATGTGGGGTCTCCGCGTGTTCCGCCCCGCCCCAACAGCGTACAGCCCAACAGCTACTCTGGACGAGTAGCCCTTGTCCTAATGGCAGATTTCGGCTTCCCAGACATCAGCTTGTTGTCCAAACAGCGGATTCGTTACGCCGTGTACACTAAGCCACTTCTCACACACGTAGGAGACATATTGCTTTTTATTGAGGCCTGGGTGCTGGGTGGATTTCCACAAATCAAGCACACCTGATGCCCGTTCCCTGTCATATTTATACACAAACCTTCCAAATTAGGAGACTCCCAATTACAACGATTGGTTCAGATTTCTTCTGCTAGGATGCAAACTAGAAGGCATGCTCGGTTCTTTTCTCGGCCTTTATCTTTGGGTAGGTGGTATAATTTGGGTTATAGGGGGCTCGTGGGTCGGTGGTTGCGGAGACCCTGGCCCAAATTACCTTTCCCCTCGTTTCTCAATACTTCTGGCACTCCCAAATGGTTCTTCAGGGTCCGTTGATCAGACTAACGATGTATGGGTTGTGCTTCTACCTCTTGACAAGCACGTCTTCCTTGACACCTTGTCTGGGTAAATAGGAACTGACAGAATGGTAGCACTGGACAATGGCCATCCTCAGGAGTCCCTAGCCGCTATTTACAAAACTCTCTGTGACATCCTGAACTGTGAAAAACTATCTGGAACATTCTTAACCGTGGAACTATGAAAAACAATTTGTAACTTTTTAGCTGCAGATTCAGGATTAACTTTCAACCTCAGTGAAGGATATCCTGGTCCGACTCGAAGCACGTGATGAAACTGTGAAAAACTCAAGGTGTGGAAGGATTATTTCCTGTATTAAATTGTCTTACAAGCAGCGCGCTCTGTTGCCCTGTGGATAGTATCATGTCATCACCGGCACGCCTGGTAATTTTCCGTTTCTTTCCTAGTACAAGGATGCATTGATGAAGGCAAATCCAGGGGTACGGGTGGTGCCCCACAACGAAGCAACCTGTGGAACCCCAGACATCACCTGTTACAAAGAGGAAAAAGCAGGCTCTGCAAAAGAGTTCCCAAGCCTGAGGAAAGGGGCCAAAAGTGAAGCAATGCCACAGCATACCTTTGGGATGGCAGGTGAGATTTCCATCCCTGTTCCTCAAAGGGAACAGCCTCGTTTTGTTTGAGGATGCGGTGTTGGAATCAAAGCGCAAGGCCAGTTTTCTTTACTGCAGACTGCGCTGTAGTGCAAATAGCTTTCGTGTCCCACATGGAGTTGCCAGGTGTGGTGGGTTGACCCTGGCTGGGGGCCAGGTGCCCACCAGAGCCGCTCTATCATGTCCCTTGTTCACCAGACAGGGGAGAGAGAAAAAGTATAGCAAAAAGCTTCTGGGGCGAGATAAGGACAGGGGGAGATCACTCACTAATTATCGCCACGAGCAAAACAGACTGAACTTAGAGAGGAAATTCATCTAACTTCTTACTAAGCGAAACAGAGGAGAGGAATGAGAAATAAAGTCAAATCTGAAAACACCTGCCCCCACCCCTCCCATCTTCCCGGGCTCAACTTCACTCCCGGCTTCAACCTCCGCCCCCCCTCAGCAGCACAGGGGGGACGGGGAATGGGGGTTACGGTCAGGTAACAATAAGGTAACTATGTGATGGAAATGTGATTTTGTAATGGTTTTGTAACCTAAGTGTATAAACGTATAAGGGATGAAAGGCTAGGTGTGCATGTTAGGAGGAGAGATCCCCCATGCACCCAGCGCTGAATAAACCAATGTTGGCTTTCTAAACTGCATTTCTGTTTGGAAAGTTGTTATTGCCCTTTGAGCGGTAACAAGGGGGACCGGCGTGAGTGAGGTGAGAGGTTCTGGGAGTGGAGAAATAAGCAGGGCTCCTAAGCTTCCTTTCATGGTTCTTGGCAGTTTGTCTCTCTTTTTTTTTTTCCCTTTTAGAGGGCAACCACTGAGAAAAGCAACAGTCTGTGGAAACACAGCCTTTTGAAGAAAAGTATATGGTGGGAGTTAAAACTAAATCTTAACTAAGACATGCAGATAGCTATTAGAGAGGTCTGTGTGGATACCAGAGCTCCTGCGAAGGAGCTCAAATACCCAACCAGCATGTTTCCAGCCAGCTGAGACCTCTGGCCACCGGTGGCCTGGGAGAGGGAGGGAGAAGTGATTTTTCTTACCAGCTGGGGAAAAAAGGCAGTGAAGCCTATGGATGGAGACGGACTGCAGGGTCAGATGCCAAAGCAGCCTTCCTAGGGCTGCTGGTCAGAGCCCTGACAAGCCCCGGTACCCTGGGAGGCAGCAGCCAGCCCTGCAGCCTGCTAGCGAAACACTTCAGCTCCGACACGGCTCCTCCTTCTGTGCTTTTCAACAGCTCTGCAGCCCCCCAGCCCCAGCCCGCTGCGCTGGTGGGCCGGGGAGCTGGAGGCATTTTCCCAGCGCTCTGATCTAACAGCACCAGTGGGACTGTTTCCAGCACGCTGCCACTGGAGGGCGTGTCGGCCTCCCTCCCTATCTCCCACCACCCCGGCCTGATAAAGGAGGGGCTGGTGGCAGCCGGGGGAAGCGCCCAGAGCAGGGGATGGAGCTGGGGACTGGCCAAACACCAAGGTGGCAGGGCTGGGGTGCTTCTCCCGTGAGCCCCTCCCTGTCAATGAGGATGTTGATACCTGTGACTATGGAAATCTTAAGACCAATTCAAGCAATTAGAGCCATTGCTCAATCGCTGTAACCAACCAAAAGGGAAACCATTGTCACTTAGGAAACAATTAGTTGTAAGCTAAGGAGCTCTGGAACAATCTCATTTTAAAGAGCTGAGCCTTGGAAGAACAGATGTGCAAAAAAAGAGAAGAGAGTTACAAGGTGATCCCAAAACGGGCCTTGAGGGATAAGGTATATGTGATACCAGGAGTGAGTCTGAAGACCCCCCGGGGGTGTCAACAAACATGGGGGAAAGACCTTAGCATATGCTAACGAGTTCCCAAGGAAGATCCCTGCCTGTGATAAGCACTACTGGGAAAGATACTGAATATGTCTATGAACATAGTAGAAACACTTGCTAGTTTTGTCTTTTGGGTGTGCCCCTTAGGTGGAGTTATCCCCCGTGCACCCAGCGCTGCAATAAAGAATGCCTGCTTTCTAAAGCTTCCAAATAAGCCTTAGAGAGTGAACTATTTTGCCGCTTTCTGGTAACAGATTTTGGCACCGCAGATGGGACACTGCTCTGGAACATGGGCGGATCCGAGGGATCGCAGGACCTGCAGCCGTCACCGAGGGATTCTCGGGGAGAACCTGCGATTCCCGGACCAAAGAATTCTGAGCAAGGACCATCAACAAGGCAAAGGCATTCTTTCAGTATTATTTTCTGTTGCCTGTCCGTGGGTCGTAGCGAAAGCTGGGCAGGGTTGGGCCGTATCCCTGGGGCAAAGGGAAAGTACCCTTTGATTGAAACTGAAGGGTGAGTCTCCTTCCCGAAAGGGAAGCTCAGAAGTTTGTCTGTTGAACGTTGAATACGGCCGTGATCATAATGGCGTGGTGTTGTGTTTGTTGCTGTAGTGTTTGTAAGTGTGTAGTATTGTTGTAAAAAGCTGGGGTGAAATTGTTTTAGTGCCCTGTTTTTAAACTGGGAACTGGAACTTCTAAAAGGGAATTGATGGGAAAGAAATGTCCTCTTGGGTGCATTTTATGAAATTGGAAGCAAATAGCAGGACCCCCAGGAGGAGTGGCAAAGAGAGAGGATCTAATCAACTCTTGTAATCAGTGGTGGCCATTGTAGGGACTGAAGGAGGGAGAAAAGTGGCTGGTTAATGGGACTTTTAGGATACTCTGTTCCAGTTGTTGTTATTCTTAAGAGGGGAAGGAAAATGGGATGAAGTTCCCCATGTTGATTTATTCTCTGCTTTACGAGATCATCCTGAATGGAGCAGGGAATGTAAATGAATAGGGAGAGATCCTTTGGTTCTGACCTGGGCAAAAGATAATCAGAAACTCTGTAAGCGTTGTTGTTCGGCGTGTAGTATGAGTCAACGGTGCGTCCAATACGGAGGAGCGGACGAGGAGGATGTTTCTGATGAAGGGGACTCTTTTGGTGGAAATGAGAAATTCAGTGCTATTGCAGGGAGAACGAGGGGAGGATGGGGAGGTCGAGTTGTGCAAGCTCTCAAGCCGTGCACCCAGCGCTGCAGTAAAGAGTGCCTGCTTTCCAAACCTTCCGAATAAGTCTTAGAGAGTGAATTCTCCTGCCGCTTTCCGGTAACAGGATGGTGACAATCAGTTGGGCTGTATTAGGCAGGGCCGCTGTCAGGGGACTAGTGCCTGCCTTGAAGCGCCACTAATCGATGGTTAGCCGCCACTTCCCGTTTGGTTTGCAAACTGGCCACACTGGGGAGTTATGAGGGGAGTGAGTTTGAATACTTACCCCCTGTTCCTGCAGCTCTTTTATCAGCGGAGCGATTCCCTCCCTCTCTCTCCCCGTGGTAAGGGACAGCCTTTCACACTCACGAGTTTAATCGGGGGAAGCGTAGGGGCAGTCTGTAAAAAGCCTTATCAGGGTTGACGGAACCCCAAACTTCCAGTGCCTCCCTGCCGAGTCCGTCCAGGACTTCCCCTTCACTAAATCCGATCCCAGAGTATTGGTGGGGAGCACTGCCAACACCATAGTGGTCTCGGTGGGGGTGGTGTCTGCCAGCAACCAGCACTTTACTCGGGCTGTAGGTTGGGGTTTGCCATATCCAAATACATCGGTAACCCATATCTGTTATGAATCAGGGACGATCCCACTCCGGCCTGCGGTATCGGCATTTAAAGCAGAGATTTGGGCCCCTGTGCCTAGCAGAAAAGTGACCGGAGTCTTCAAAGAGCCAAGGAGAAAGGCACAGAGCGGTTCTGGAGGAACAGCTTTTAATTGACAAAACACAAAAGGAAAGGTCCCATCAAAGCTACTCTAACCCCCCTCCCTCCCTCCCTCCCTCCCCCTCCTCCCTCCTTCCCCCCCCCTCACTCCCCCCCCTCCCTCCCACCCCCCAAATACACCACCCCTCCTCCCCCATCCCCCACTCCCCCCACCTCCACCTCATCCCTGCTCGGGCTCTACTTCCCCCCCTGCCACCCGCGTGCTGCCTGCCAGAGCCCTGCGCTTGCTGTCTGGCTTTGGCAAGGCGCTCTGCCCCCGCTTCTTCCCCCGCTTCTCGCAGGCGGCAGCCTGGGACGGTGGCAGGGCCATCCCCGCAGCCCCCCACGGCTCCTGGGGCTGCATCCCGATGGTGTAGAACTCTCCCAGGATGAGCATGGCGTCGGTGGTCTCAGGGATGCTGTAGTCGGGGGTGAGCAGCTCCTTGGGCAGGGTGAGCAGCTCCTTGGGCAGGGAGAGCGAGGCAAAGTCACAGTGGGGGGTGTTTGTGCCGGTGCCACCAAGCTCCCCAGGCACAGGGCTGCTGCCCAAACCATCCTGACTGACCCCCCCCTGCATCCAGGGAGACACCAAAGAGCCTTCGGGCCTCTTTGAGAAGCTCCTCCTCAGAGACTGCAAAGTCTCCATCCGGGTCCCCAGGGGCTTGGTTGTGGGGGCCAGCAGAGGGGCTGGGGGGGGGGGGGTGGGGCGGTCACGGCCCAGGGGGGATGTTGGTTCACCTGGCTTCTAGGAGGTGAAGCGGGAGAGATGGCCCCAAGCATTGGGGAAATTCTCTGGGACTTGGATTTCCTGGGCACGCATGAGCCAGGCGAGAGCAGGGACGCTTGCCTGGGCTTGCTGAAGCCCTGTGCCAAAAGTGCCCTGGGGACAGGGCTGATGGGGATGCTGGGCGTGCGCGGGGGCCGGGGATGGCGAAGGCGCCGGGGTGGCAGAGCAGCCGGGGTGCCGTACCTGGTGGTGGTAGTGCCTGGGGGCCCTGGGGTGCCACGTGCAGTGAGGGTGGCCAGGCTGCGGGGAAGGGCTGCTGCTGGCGGGGCAGTGGGCACAGGTTGGCTGAGCCTGGAAGAGAGACAGGAGCGATGGCCGGCGGTCACCTCCGCTCTTGCCCCCAAGAGCGTCCCCGGGCTGCAGGGGTCGGGGTGGGTGCCTACCTTGGGGTAGAAGGTTTGGGGAAGGAGAAAAATCTGCGGGAGCCGGGGTGCCGGGGGGTCCCGGGGGCTGTGCGGTGGGAGCTGCAGTGGTGGCGGCGCCGTGCTGCGTTCTGGCTGTTGGCTGCTAAGGACTCTCTGGCGTCTCCCAGGAAGGAATGTGGGGTCTCCGCGTGTTCCGCCCCGCCCCAACAGCGTACAGCCCAACAGCTACTCTGGACGAGTAGCCCTTGTCCTAATGGCAGATTTCGGCTTCCCAGACATCAGCTTGTTGTCCAAACAGCGGATTCGTTACGCCGTGTACACTAAGCCACTTCTCACACACGTAGGAGACATATTGCTTTTTATTGAGGCCTGGGTGCTGGGTGGATTTCCACAAATCAAGCACACCTGATGCCCGTTCCCTGTCATATTTATACACAAACCTTCCAAATTAGGAGACTCCCAATTACAACGATTGGTTCAGATTTCTTCTGCTAGGATGCAAACTAGAAGGCATGCTCGGTTCTTTTCTCGGCCTTTATCTTTGGGTAGGTGGTATAATTTGGGTAGGGGGCTCGTGGGTCGGTGGTTGCGGAGACCCTGGCCCAAATTACCTTTCCCCTCGTTTCTCAATACTTCTGGCACTCCCAAATGGTTCTTCAGGGTCCGTTGATCAGACTAACGATGTATGGGTTGTGCTTCTACCTCTTGACAAGCACGTCTTCCTTGACACCTTGTCTGGGTAAATAGGAACTGACAGAATGGTAGCACTGGACAATGGCCATCCTCAGGAGTCCCTAGCCGCTATTTACAAAACTCTCTGTGACATCCTGAACTGTGAAAAACTATCTGGAACATTCTTAACGGTGGAACTATGAAAAACAATTTGTAACTTTTTAGCTGCAGATTCAGGATTAACTTTCAACCTCAGTGAAGGATATCCTGGTCCGACTCGAAGCACGTGATGAAACTGTGAAAAACTCAAGGTGTGGAAGGATTATTTCCTGTATTAAATTGTCTTACAAGCAGCGCGCTCTGTTGCCCTGTGGATAGTATCATGTCATCACCGGCACGCCTGGTAATTTTCCGTTTCTTTCCTAGTACAAGGATGCATTGATGAAGGCAAATCCAGGGGTACGGGTGGTGCCCCACAACGAAGCAACCTGTGGAACCCCAGACATCGCCTGTTACAAAGAGGAAAAAGCAGGCTCTGCAAAAGAGTTCCCAAGCCTGAGGAAAGGGGCCAAAAGTGAAGCAATGCCACAGCATACCTTTGGGATGGCAGGTGAGATTTCCATCCCTGTTCCTCAAAGGGAACAGCCTCGTTTTGTTTGAGGATGCGGTGTTGGAATCAAAGCGCAAGGCCAGTTTTCTTTACTGCAGACTGCGCTGTAGTGCAAATAGCTTTCGTGTCCCACATGGAGTTGCCAGGTGTGGTGGGTTGACCCTGGCTGGGGGCCAGGTGCCCACCAGAGCCGCTCTATCATGTCCCTTGTTCACCAGACAGGGGAGAGAGAAAAAGTATAGCAAAAAGCTTCTGGGGCGAGATAAGGACAGGGAGAGATCACTCACTAATTATCGCCACGAGCAAAACAGACTGAACTTAGAGAGGAAATTCATCTAACTTCTTACTAAGCGAAACAGAGGAGAGGAATGAGAAATAAAGTCAAATCTGAAAACACCTGCCCCCACCCCTCCCATCTTCCCGGGCTCAACTCACTCCCGGCTTCAACCTCCGCCCCCCCTCAGCAGCACAGGGGGACGGGGAATGGGGGTTACGGTCAGGTAACAATAAGGTAACTATGTGATGGAAATGTGATTTTGTAATGGTTTTGTAACCTAAGCGTATAAACGTATAAGGGATGAAAGGCTAGGTGTGCATGTTAGGAGGAGAGATCCCCCATGCACCCAGCGCTGAATAAACCAATGTTGGCTTTCTAAACTGCATTTCTGTTTGGAAAGTTGTTATTGCCCTTTGAGCGGTAACAAGGGGGACCGGCGTGAGTGAGGGGAGCGGTTCTGGGAGTGGAGAAATAAGCAGGGCTCCTAAGCTTCCTTTCATGGTTCTTGGCAGTTTGTCTCTCTTTTTTTTTTTCCCTTTTAGAGGGCAACCACTGAGAAAAGCAACAGTCTGTGGAAACACAGCCTTTTGAAGAAAAGTATATGGTGGGAGTTAAAACTAAATCTTAACTAAAACATGCAGATAGCTATTAGAGAGGTCTGTGTGGATACCAGAGCTCCTGCGAAGGAGCTCAAATACCCAACCAGCATGTTTCCAGCCAGCTGAGACCTCTGGCCACCGGTGGCCTGGGAGAGGGAGGGAGGGAGGGAGAAGTGAGTTTTCTTACCAGCTGGGGAAAAAAGGCAGTGAAGCCTATGGATGGAGACGGACTGCAGGGTCAGATGCCAAAGCAGCCTTCCTAGGGCTGCTGGTCAGAGCCCTGACAAGCCCCGGTACCCTGGGAGGCAGCAGCCAGCCCTGCAGCCTGCTAGCGAAACACTTCAGCTCCAACACGGCTCCTCCTTCTGTGCTTTTCAACAGCTCTGCAGCCCCCCAGCCCCAGCCCGCTGCGCTGGTGGGCCGGGGAGCTGGAGGCATTTTCCCAGCGCTCTGATCTAACAGCACCAGTGGGACTGTTTCCAGCACGCTGCCACTGGAGGGCGTGTCGGCCTCCCTCCCTATCTCCCACCACCCCGGCCTGATAAAGGAGGGGCTGGTGGCAGCCGGGGGAAGCGCCCAGAGCAGGGGATGGAGCTGGGGACTGGCCAAACACCAAGGTGGCAGGGCTGGGGTGCTTCTCCCGTGAGCCCCTCCCTGTCAATGAGGATGTTGATACCTGTGACTATGGAAATCTAAGACCAATTCAAGCAATTAGAGCCATTGCTCAATCGCTGTAACCAACCAAAAGGGAAACCATTGTCACTTAGGAAACAATTAGTTGTAAGCTAAG